>NW_026083302.1:0-45524 GCF_020184175.1 Aphis gossypii
CTAAAATGCACATACATAGATATAACACACAATAATACAATAATACAATAATAAAATAATACAATAATATAATAATTGTGCGCTAACGCGGCGACGATAAACACCGCGACACTGCGTCTGCGGTGTAGTGGTGATAACCGTATCACCACAGTAGTATAGTCCACGATTAAAGATATACAGGTTGCGGTTCGAACTCCCGTAATATGACCGGTGAACAAACTATCTGAAACAGCTGTGGTCTAGTACTACTAGCGCACGTTGTGGACAAGTTATTATTATTTTTATATCGTGAATCGTGATAATCATTGATATATTATAAACACGATTAAAGATATTTTATAAGTTATGACTTATGACCACGATTTAAGATATTATCTTAAATCATGGTTATGACTTATGACTTTATGTCTATTCCTCTATGGTAATAATCATGACAGGTATAATTTAAATTTTAAAATATGGAAACAAGGTTATAAGAATACAAATTACAATTAAATGTGCAATTTTATTTTTCAATTAAGCAATTCAAGTTTGGTATGAATTAATTATTTAGTACAAAATATTGATACAGTAAATACATAGAGACTCATAGTAATGGTAAGTATTGTGAACTATAATGTATGGATTACCATGATAGTAATAATAATAATAAAATTTACTTTATCATGAGATTATATTGATAATAGTTATGAATAAAAAAATATTGTTAAGTCGGAACAAGCTTGGACAATTTTTTTTTGATCCTATTTTGTTTTTTATTCTTTTGATTGTCCATGTAAGTAAATTGTCTCATCCTCATAATGATGTAATAAGAAAATATATTAGTTAAAATATCAGTTTTATGTAAACAGCATGGAAAATATATGGTAGAATAACTTTTAAAAAATTCATTATAAGTTTCTTCAAACACATCATTTGACCTACAATACTTACTGAAGCATTCTTCTAGTCTTTTCAGAATTATATATAAATTATGGCTAGGGTGTGTTAAATATCCTTTACTTTTGGCTTGGACTAAATCTGCCTCTGGGCCAAAAGTAGAATTTAAATTTTTTACTCCTTCTAAACATTTATGGCATTTAGTTCTAGCCACCAAACGTTTCCCTATATACCTATAACATAATATATTTAATTTAATTATGTATTCAAAATTGTTAATTTAATTTGGTATTTTAATTAATGTAATATATGTACAAAATAATTGTTTTAGTGTTTATTACCCAGCTAAAAAGTATACCACACAATCAAACACAGTTGAGTCAGAGTAATTATGTTCCAATAGTATGTCGTCTAAATCCCAACATCCATCTTCAATAATTATATCAAGTTTTTGTCTCAAATTATTAATTTTTTTTGTTCTTTGAGATATATTTTCTGGGTCATTAATCAATTCTTTCAAGTCACCAACAGATATTACAGGAATGCATTCTGTAAGTAATCACAGTTCATGAAGAAAATCGAGTATTAATTATATTTTATATAATTTTAGACCTTCTGATACTGTACAATTCCCAGATTTTGGTGGCTTTACAACTGAATAAACTGTCAACATCCTGTATAGTTGCAAAAAAGTTGGTGTTGAGGGGTGGTCATTAGGCCCAGCCACCTGCCTAAGTATTCCAAAAAACTTCTGAAAGTTAATAAGGGTATATTAAAAAAATAATAATAATCAATATTATTTTAGAAATAATCTTACCTCTAAACTATCCTGGTTGAATTTTGCAGTTAATACATATGCGAACCCACAGTCATTTATTAGATAATTTACTAAATCTATAGTAGATTGCAGAGTTATTTTCAAGCCATCATATGTTGAACGGGTAAGAAAATCCTTTTCTTTTATTAGACCCTTTGTTAAATTAAGTTCCCAATTATTTAACCATTCAATTGCTTGATGTAGAATCTAAGTGAGAAGGAATACAATTTTTAGAGCTTAATACTCTTAACTTACAAATGTAACATTTAATAAATTTACTTTTTTTAACATATAAGACATTTAATTAACTTAACTATTGTATAACACAATCTAATACACACACATACATATATTTTATGATATATATATACATAGTTACTAGATATTATATGTGTATTATATAAATACACAATAAATTTTAACACAGAACATTTGACATTGACAGACAAAACAGACATTGAGACATGCAACACATAAAAAACCTCTAAGTCATGACTGTTTTTTCTAACTCCCTCAGCAGGGTACTTCCTATTTAAAGCGTCAAAAAAATCATTTACTATGAGTGTAAAATGAATGGTTTCTTCAGAGTCTTCAAAACCATTAATTTTTTTATTTCTATAAAAATTCATTCCTATAGCTGTAGATCTGCTAAAAATCTAAACATTTATCATCAAAATAAATTATATTTCAATATTTGTAAGCATTATTAATTATTAGGTTTTAACCATTAAAAAAAATAATTTAAAAAAATACCTGTGCAGCATATTTGACTTTCATTTTCGCTAGATTATTTAGTTCGAAATGATTTTTTGTCAATTTTGGACAGACTTTAGTAAGGCTACAGCCTTCTGTTTTAAAAATATTTAAATAATGCTCCCATTTGATGGAGAATTTTGATGGGTCAACCTAAAACCAGAAGACAACAATCATGTTTTATTTCATCGTTTATAAGTAATAGATTGCATGTTGTTTTTTAATTTACAGTTAGAGTTTTATTTTGAAACAACCGATTCCTAATATTTTTCAAAAGATGTGGTGCATCAGAAAACATATATACTTTTCTGGAAGTATCAAAAGGATTTTCAATGTAATTTTTGAAGTCTTGTTTTTTTGCTGAAACCTTAAAAGTTAAATAGGTAAGTTAATAAAAGTATATTTTGAACTTAGGCAAATAAATTAATACTCCTAATGAATTCCACATAGTGCGATTTGTTGATGCGCCATCACAAGTGATACCAACAACATGGGCACCAGCATCTTCCATTAATAGGATGGCCTTGACTACCAGCTTTGAGAGTTCAATTCCTACATTAATATTACAAATTAGTAATTATTTTCAGTATATTTACTTTATAAACTACCTTTAACCGAACCAGCTGAAGCGAACACAGCAATAGGCTGTACCATGTTTTCAGTTAAACTTGACCACATGAACACCAAACCGTGGTTTGCCTTTAAACTACTATTTTTTCTTACTAACTCTTCATTTCCAAAATCCTCCAGACCAATGTATGTGAGTGATCGGCTATTCACACTCAGACTCTCTCTCAAAAACATCTCATCCAGCAATATTACACCCTTTTTTTGATGATCAGATTTTGAGGAAAATTTCTTTTTCAATAATTTAAATAAATTTGGGTCAAACCCACAGCCGATTTTTACAGCGAGTAAATTTTTACGAATTGTGCTGACACATGGCAATGGTAAAATATTCTGATCTCTGAGAAATTTATATCCAGTGGGCGATCTAAAACAATTAATAGGTACAAAAGAAAAATAATTTTATCATTATTTATAAAAGCCTTACCTAATTTGTAATAGTAAACATAGTAACATCCAGTTTTCACTGTATCGCCTATTTTTGGGGTTCTTCAATTTAGATGCCTTAAACATTTCAGTTATAATTTCTGTTTGGCATGAAGGGATATTAGAATCTTTTATAATCTGTTCAAGAGTTGACTCAGAAATTGCAGCCATTTCATTTTTAAGGTTGTTCAAATTCTCTTGCAAATGTCTTACTCTTTTAGCTAACCTAAAACCTTTTTTTTTTACAACATCTTTAGCTTTATTCAAACTTAATAGCTTTTTTTTTTTGTTAGGAGAAAAATATACTCTGGAATTTTTTTTGGAAAGTCTATTACTAATTATATAATTTAAACGTTTACACCACTTACATTTTTCTCTGTAAATATTAAAATGCAATTTATTATACACCAAAAATACTCAAATATAGTAATTGTATGTATTATTTTTTAAATTATATAAATTACCCATTTAAATAATCATCTGTGTTGATTATATTTATACATTTGGAATGATACCACTTTCCACCATACTCAACAAACTCTGAACCAAATGTTGATTTTATATCAATGCATTTTATTGTTGAAAAAGTTCCTTGACAAAGTTTGGTATTTTCAAACAATATTAAGGTATTTTCTAGGTCTTTTACATTTTTTATTTTATAATCTGGTGACAAACCAATGGCTTCTGATGTAATTATTTGTCCATTTACTTGTAGTTGTATACTTAAATCTAATAAAGTAGGTATTAAACTTGCGTATTGGAATATATCAAATGTAATATTATAAAAAAAATTACGTTTTTCAAAAAATATTTTCATAATCTTACCTTTGTTTAAAACTAGTTGCTTTTCTATGGATCTTAAATATTTTTCTCTGAATAAGTCAGTTTATGAAAACATACAACATTATCAGTAGTACCATACAACTTATTAATATCAACAAACCATTTGAATGGTAGATTAATGATACTTATTGATTTGCAAATAGAAATAAATAATGGATTTGCAACAACTAACGTTAAAGGTACCTGTTTAAATATAGTATTATTTTTAATTTTAAAATCAATATTTTGTTTGACATTCACTAAAATAATGTAAACTGTGACTTAATCTTACATTTTTTTTAGCTGGTGGTGGTTGTTCAGGAGTACTGGTTGATGAAAATAAATGCTCATCAAAACTATTGATATTTTTTTCAACTGTCGACAAACTATTATTTAAACTTGTACCATCACTTTCACTTATGATACAATAAGAATGATCGTTTAATACAGAAGACATTTCCTCATCATTAATCTTAAAAATTATTATTCAATGCAATATTTAGTACTCAATAAAAGTATAAGGTAAAAATACCATATTGCATTTATAATTTTATATCTATTATAATTTTAATGTAAATTCACCTTTCTTTTTTTAGGCGTAGAAGTATTTAAGACTTCTGAATTTAGGACAACCTCCTTAATTTTGTTTACCACTGTAAGTTTAGGAATAGCACCCGGTTTCAATTTTGGTATTTTCAAACATATCTTTAAGCAAAATTTAAAACATTGTCAGTTTATCAACAGTTGTTTAGCTTAAGATGAATCAAAACATTGTTTTAAATAATGATGTTAAGTACTGTACATTTTCTAAAATGTAATTGTAATTTTAAAAAATATTGTAATAATACAGTACCGTATATTTGCTAAATCCTTTCCCAGATTCCCATGTTCTTATAACATCATTTTTGTCAAAATGGTTCTCGCAAACCCTCGAACTGGGATTTAATTTTAAGTTTAACGATTTTTCCCATACAATTTTTAAACTATTGTCTTTTGGGATACCAAATTTGCTTTTAAATAGTTCATTACAAAACGGGACACAACATGATTTAGCCATTTTTAAATTGTAAAAAGATAAAAACAATAAATAAAACTCAGTCAATTTGAATTTTGAGCATACATTTGTTTTACTCTTGTGCCCACCACAATTATACATGCCCGCCATAATTCTTATTTCTTATCTCTTTTCTATGAAGTATGAATTTAGGCATAAATTCATAGTAATTCATAGTATTTAGCTATGTACAGACATAATATTAATATATTAGAATAGATAAATATTAAATTAATATAATATCTATTAATCTTAAATCGTGATCTGGGTAATGGGTATGTAAAATGTAATATTTAGATAATGTAAGGAAATTGAAATTGTCTGCTGTGCCCAGTTTGTTTTTGCCGGTACTAAATAATTTATTTAAAAATGTATAACAACAATTATTTTAATAATATTACCTACATATATAGGTAATTGAAGTAGTAAATGAAGAACATGAGCATAATAATATGGAATTAACATTTGATGTTGAGGTAAAAATATATCCATCAGATATTTTGAATCTTGTGAATCTTTACTTAAGTTTGAAATAATTTGTTTAGGAAATCAAATTGAATAATTATGGTATCAGTGATGAAAGTTTGGCATTGGATAGAAATGAAATAAATAACAGTATTTGTAATGAAAATTTACCAATAACTCCAAAAATTTTATTTCCTCAAGTAATAAACCACATAAGACATACCTAACATTAAATAAGCATTAAGTTAAAAGTATACATAATAAATTATATTTAGTAGTGCAGCTTTAGTACAACATACCCCAGAATATTTTTTATTTAAAAAATAAGGGAAATATTGTCTATTTAAATAAAAAAAAATATAAAATACACATACTACTTATAATGTATTATATATTAGGTGGTGTGGTAAAACTTGTTTTTACATGATATTTTATAAATTATAAATAATTATTTTATACGATAATTAAGAAATAAAAATGTAGTAATATAATACACTTTAAATAAATAATTATTATTTATTATGTTTAACAGCCTTTGGTTAGAAATCCAGAAACCTCTTGTGTTTATTGTAGTAAAAGACATGATATTTTGAGAGCCAAAGAATATTATACTAAAAAACTAGCTGAAATAAAAGAAAAAGAAAGTAAGCTACCTTTGTATTGTCCTTGTGAAAATAATAAAAACCTCAACTCAAATAAACAATTGATGAGTATGTTTCAAATTAAAAATATGTTATAGCCTTATAGGTTTAATTATTATTTTTTTAATTAATTTATAGCACTGTCGGATACATGTAATGAAAATTTTTCTACATTAACTCCAAAGTCACTAGCAAGACGTGCCTTTATTCTTGACCATTCATATATATCATCTCCTTCAAAGTTGATTAAACACAAAATTAAAAACTCCAAAAATATAAAAATTAGTCAAACTAAGTCAAGGAGAATGGTACAAAAGTGTAGACGTCAAATAAAAATGATAAAAAAATTAAATTGTTATTAAGTAATCTAAAAAGGAAATGTGGTGTTCAACAAAAATTAACATCCTATCTTGAACATACATTCCCAACAGCAATGTCAGAGATATTTAACAGATATAAAAAGGGGGGGAGAAAATGTTATTCGCCATCATTAAGAGCTTTTGCTCTAACTTTAAATTTTTACTCACCCAAAGCGTATAATTTTGTCAGAGAACAATTTGGTTTAAGCATTCCTCATGCAGCAACTCTAAGATCATGGTACCACAAAATTAAAGTAGAAGAAGGATTCACAGAACAATCATTTACTGCTCTCAAATATAAATCCCTAGAGTATAGACAGAATGGTAAAAATTTATACTGCTCAATGATATTTGACGAAATGCATATAAAACGACAAATTGAGTGGGATGGAAAAAAATTACACGGTTTTAGTAGTATCGGTAATTGCAGTACATCAAGTGATCCTGCACTTAGAGCAGCTACACAAGTCTTGGTTATTTTAGTAGTTGCCCTTGATTCTTCATGGAAAGTTCCAATAGGCTATTTTTTTCATAAAGGTCTAAATGGAAAAGACAAAGGAAAATTAATATTAGAAGCTTTAAAAAAACTTTATGAAATTGGTAAGTTTTTTTATAAATTTTATAAATAAATAAAAAAAAGCTCCAATTTTAATATCTTACTTTTCAGATATTCAAGTTCCGTCTTTAACTTTTGATGGTCCTGCATCTCATTTTTCTATGGCCCACACATTAGGAGCTAATTTATCAACCACAAACATGATAACATTTTTTCCACATCCAAATGACCCAAAAAAATTAGTTCACTGCATAATAGACCCTTGCCATGCTTTGAAGTTAGTAAGAAATGCTTGGTCTTCAATGCGTGTGATTTATGATGGGGATAATAACAAAATTGACTGGGGATACATTGAAAAACTTGTTACTTTACAAGAAAATGAAGGACTTCATGCTGGTAATAAGTTGAGGAGGAGACATTTGGAATGGAAACAATCACCAATTAAAGTGAATATAGCAGCCCAAACTTTAAGCTCGAGTGTTGCAGATGCTATCAACTTTTGTAGAAGCCTTAATATGAAAGGATTTGAAGACAGCGAGGCAACTACTCAGTTCATACGAACAATTGACAGATGGTTTGATATTCTCAATTCCAGAAATCCGCATGGTGTTGGTTATAAAAGTTCATTAAGATCTACAAACATTAACCAGAGAATAAAAGATTTAAATGAAATAAAAAATTACATATTAAAAATAACATGGGGACCATGCAAAGGATTAATGGTTGAACATCCAAAAAAGACTGGGTTTTTAGGTAAAGTTTAAAAATATATTTTACCTATATAATTAATAACTAAGTTATTTAATAAAAAAATTATTTACAGAAATCACTAATTAGAATTTATTTTGACTGAAAAATGATTTAAAAGAAATTGTTTTAGAAAATATTATTAATGTACCTAATCTAGCTATACTTTTTTTTTTATTTACAGGAATAGTAATTTCATCAATAAGTGTTGTAGATATATATAGAAAAGTAATCGAGCAAAATCCTGATCAATTTAAGTATCTACTTACCTATAAAATGTCTCAGGATCATATAGAGCTATTTTTTAATGCCATAAGAGCACGAGGTGGATGGTGTGTAAATCCAACACCCAGGCATTTCAGTGCTGCATACAAAAAATTATTAATGCATCATTGTGTCAAATCATCCGGTGGAAATGTTGAATCTTTGGACCAAACAGAAATTCTTTTTACAACCCGTGTGCCAGTAGCTAGATTTGAAGATACACTGCCAAATAATGATACTTTATCTATATCTAATGATAGAAAATTTAAAGAATTGTTAAACTATGAAGATATTAATGTTAAAGAAGATAATATGAGTTGTTTACCTGATTTTAATATTGATCATAATAGAGAAATTCTAAAAGAACTCTATGATATAGGCTTAGAAATGCCACCGAATTATTTTGTACTTAGTGAATTTTCAGAGAATGCAGTTGCTTTAGTTGCAGGATATGTTGTTCAAATGGTAAGTTAAAATTTTATTTAATCAAAACTGTAAGATTAATTTAAATAAAACATATTGTAGGTTAGCAAACGACTAAAATGTCATGATTGTATAGCAGCATTATACAAAGGAAACTTAGAAGAAAATCGTGTGCTTCTTATAATACAAAAAAGCTGAGGTGGCCTTATAATACCAGCAAGTGATGTTATAACTATTTGCCACATGACAGAATTATTATATCGCCAAGTATTAAATGACATTGCAGAAATAGGTGAACATGATTTTTCACGAGATTTTTCACAAAATTTAGCATTATCTGTTTTCAGTCGCCTAAGTCAAAAAAATTTATTTAATCAGCTAAATGCACATTCCTTTGATTCTGAAAAAAACCATATTCCAATTTTAATAAAAACAATATCATTATGTTTCATAAGAATAAGAAACTTTCATGAAACCAAAAAAATTAATATAAATATGATAGGCAAAAATAAACGTAAACTTTTAACTAGATTAGCAATACTACAAAATGTTTAAAATTTAGCAAGGCAGTATTAAATTTATTTATATTAATAAAAATTATATATTATTATATACAATAATACCTACCAATAGTAAATAAAATATAATTACCTATGTCTTCCATCGTTATATACAAATTTATTTTCCTGTTTTCATTACTTTTTAATGCAAAATTAATATGAAAATTATACATTATAAAAAAAACTGCACTGCACCACGTCTACATTCATGCACCTTATACTTGTTGAAGTATAAGATCTATGACTATATGTACTACGTTTTACTTATGAATACGATGTAGATCTTCTCCACATCGAACTCATAAAACTACATTATGAAATATTACTATTCACTATTATAATAACCCACTATTTATATTAATATTCAATTACTAATGCTAGTAATTATTAATTACGAAGCATGAACACGTGTGAAAATGAAAAAAAAAAAAAAGGAAAGGAACATTTGCAGACTCAATATGGCGGCCTCTAGGAGTGTTACACATTTTATATTAGAACGTATACACAATGCGCGTTCCATAGTATACAGTTCAGTGTACCAAACGGGGCTATACGACATTACCTCATGGGTGTGTAGTGCACTAGTGCCATAAGTAAAAACATTAACTCCGTGTCGACAGTTAGTATTACCATTTAATCTATTCTGTGGTAAAACAACATTGGTAAATAAATTCTTCAACACTTGATTGAACTGTTATTAGGTAACTGAAGTACATTCATTGATTTCACAAGATCGTCAGACTGAAAAAAACATTTTAAAAATTAGCTTTATATAAGCAAATAAAATGTATTAATATAACATACAATTTCATTATCTTCTTCATCTTCATCATAATCAACATCAATTTCAAATGCTAATTTTCCAGCATAACTCTCAATGTTTGGATCAACTTTATCTAATAAACATTCAATTAGATTAGCTCTATTTAGAGCTACAGCAAAGTGTAATGCCGTGTATCCACTTTTATAATCCTAAAAATGTATAATTAAATTGTTAGTAATTTATTTAATATTTTTTTCAGTACTGTTTGACTATATGTTATGAATCATAACTTATGAATTATGATTATAACAAATATAATACACACTAGTTGGGCCTATTTCACATGGTCATGTAATGTATCCTACTCAGATGCAGTGACGCAACTATGGGGCCACAGGGGTGCTGAAGCACCCTTAAGTTCTACGTCTTGGTAATATTCAAATATCTATGGTATTAACAATGTAGTTTTATTTTTTAAGATTTTAATTATTTAGCAGCATGTTACAGCAGCACTTTACTAATTTAAGTATCATAAATATTGAGAGAGACCTAGCTAATGACATTGTTTATGAAGAAATAATAAGCACATTTGTAAATTGTAAATGTTAATAGAAAATTATGTTTGACACTTTAGAATGTAATATAATCAAATACTATAAATTATAATAAAACAATGAACTGTGTTAAATTCCAAAAACGATATTGCGAATATATTACTAGAATAATGAAAATACTAGGATTATGTAAAGTTAAGGGTGACCTAACGACTTTGAAACTCTAGTTGCGCCATTGATCAGATGATAGCGTGTTTCCTCGTCAATATTACATATTACCATATTAAGTAATATTATCAACATCACGTATCAACTTAACCAATATAAACTGAAAACACATGTGTACAATACATGATCATGTAAAATGTGGCTTTACAAATAAACAATTTTAATAGTGCTATAAACTAAAAATCCCTAGTGCATTTGAAACCCAAATTAATTTTTAATATGTTATAACAAAAACCATTATTTAACTTACTGTGATATTCACATTTTTTGAACTATTAACAATAAATCTAAGTAGATTTGGATGGTTAGCAATTGTTGCAATATGAATACATGCCAAACCTAAAACAACAAATATAAATACAATTTAAAAATATTCATAAATATATCGATATATTATTAAAATTATATATTATGCAGAAATCAATATTTCAATGTACCTTTATTATAAGACTATAGTAATTCTTATTGTTATAACTTAAAGGTACTCATTAGTTATTATTCTTTGACAATCTATAATCTAAAGATAAATTTGATTGGCCATTTTAGTTTAATCAACATATTATCATACATTACTAGTATTATAACATTTTAAATAGGGTAAAAAAGATGTAGTAAAAAGAATGTCTCTGTTAAGTGTTGCTACTACCATATAATTAAGTAAGGGATATATTTTTCATCTTCTACCTCTCATAGCACTTATCTCTAAACTACTATTTTAACTCTCCTAATAATAATTAAAATATAATTTAATTACACATACAACTATACCTACAGAAAATAAATTAAGTACTGATATTTTCAATTTTGACCTCTCAAAAGTAGGTACCAACTAGATTAAATTTATTACCAAAAATCTTCCTCAAATTTCATGATAAAGGCAATTTTTCTACTTGAAAAGATTTATTCTAACTCAAAAATTAAAAACTGTTTATAATATATATCTTTGAATTATAAATAAATTTAATAAAATAATATTTTACAAATTTTATTATTTTTTATCTAGGTACTTATCATACTTAGATTCATTCTATACATTCACATGACATCATTATAAAAATCACTATGAATCACGGCCAAATCTATAAACACTCAACAGGTTGGGAGACAATCAAGGACAATGTATTATATAAAATCTTTTAAATTAATGCTTACTGTCCATAAAGTATTTTCTTTCTTGTAAAACGCATTAAATATTTATTTAACTACTTAAATTTAATAAATGCTAGTATATAATTCATGTAATTAATCATTTTATAAAATGAATAAAAATATAAGAGGTAAAATAATAATAAGAAAGATTACTTCTTTGTTAAATGTGTTACAGCAAAATACCCAAAATCGTACATTTATCACTTAGTTACTTTAAAATATTATTTATCTTTAAAGAGTTAAGATAAATATGAAAACATAATATAATATATGTATATAAGTAATATAATTTTATTTAGTATTCAAACCTTAATTACACACTGGTATTAAATAGTTGAAAAGACGTTTAAGACTTTAGACATTAAGCCAGTAAGTTAGTTATTTTAAACATAAAACAAACTATATAACAGACCATAGTAACAGACATAATATAACTTAAAATAAAAATATATAGGTACTTTATAAAAAAATCAAAGAGTATCTTCACTACATGCAGATACATCGGCATGTACCTATATATATTGTTATATCAATCGGTTGCTATAAACAATCACTGTCTCAACAGGTAACATTCTCAGTGTCGCACAAATTAACAGAATGATCCCCCCCCCCCCCCATAAGACATATACATGTCAAAATTCTTATTTTATTCACTAAATGGTTATAGATATTTTTAAGGATCACCAAAGGTTCCTCAAAAATTTTACACTGATTAACACTAGTTGTTTATGCGATTTGTAAGATTTAAAGTGGTCAAGTTAACAACATTATACGTCTAAATAAATATTAAAACTATAATTTGCAATACATAAATTTTTTATATGCATATATAGGTAATATAAATTATCATTCAAATACATTCACAAAATTCAAAATAATTATTTAAAAATTTAATATAAATTAGATACTTACCATCATAATTAATAGTATCAAATATTTTTGGTAGTAATACATAACTAGCTAATATTCTCAGGCAATCTAGTTTTCCACCATAACATGCCAAATGAACTGCTGTATTTCCATTACAATCTAATACTTCTGCATTGGCATTAGCCATCATTAGGTATTTTACAATTTCACATTGGTTTGTGATAACAGCCAAATGGAGAGCACTCTAAAAATCAAAATTAAGTTATCAATCACTACGAGTCCATGAAAAAATATTTATACATATATATTAAAATATTATACAATGCAAATATAAAAATTAAATTAAAATATCTATTTACTCACAAATAATAAAATAATAAGATTCACAAATTCAATTAATTTAAAGTAAAATACAAGGCTGGGCATTAACAAATTAAAAGTTAAAATTAAATTAATTAACTAGTTACTTTTTTTGAAATTAACTTTTAACTTAATAAGTTACTTTTTTTAAGATTAATGTGTTAACTTAAAGTTAATTGTATTTAAAAATATTTAAAATAAGAATTTTCGTCCAAAGGATAATGCAAATTTTTTAACAATATTTTTAGAAAAGTAGGTTTTTTTGATAGCTAATTAATATTTTGATGTATCATTTTAAATTTCCCCAGTAACTTTCTTGAGCATAAAGAAAAACTATGTAATAAATATTATTATGTGTCTGGAATTTTTTAGGTTACAAATTATAAAATTTTAACTTTAAATTAAGTTAAGTTACTTTTTTTTTCAAAGTTAGCATTTAACTCAACGAGTTAACGAAAAAAATATGAGTAACTTTTAACTTAACTTAGCTTTATTATTTTAAAATAACTTAACTTAACGAGTTAAAAAAAATTGTTAACTTGCCCAGCCTTGGTAAAATATAAGTAAATTAATTAGTAGGCTGGTAATGATTTAGAATATTAAATTTATCAATAAAATTAAAAGGTAAGCAATGTTGTAAGATATTTAGAAGGTTAAAATATAATACTTGTGTATATTACAATTACAATATTACTATTGGGTATTATACCTGTTAAATAATTAATAAATAAATAAGACTAATGTTTGATTTTAACAGTATACATAAAACATTATTATAGTTTACTAGTATTTTCTATTTATTTGTTGTATATGACTAGGGTTGCCAACCGTCTAGTTTTTGTCTGGACAGTTCAGATTTTCTGGTTCCTGTCCAGTGTACAGTTATACCTTTCAACTGGACACCATAAATTATTAAATGTCCAAAATTACAACTACAGTTTGTCATGTCAAGAATTTTGTGAATTTTTAGAAACAATATTAAATATAAAATTTATTATAAGTAATATAAAATACCTATGGCTTTGTTTATCACCATACAAACAAATAAAATTAAATAAAAAAGATCCCTTCGTCTGCTCAGAATCGTTTTTTATCTAATGCAATCATATTGCATTCAAATTAAATACCTACAGTAAAATTACACTATCCTGCCTGAAGATCGAAGGGACGATGGACAAACATCCACCAACGAAATACACTGACCTACTTTATTTATTTAATTAAGACACATGTTTTGTATACTTTTATTTTTATTTGCTATTATATTATCAGAAGAATACTAATAAACAATAAACTAAAAAAGCAGGCAAGTGAGTACCGCTCTGCTGTACATTAGGTGCCGTATGGATCATTATTATGTATTATAGGAGTGTTAAATTTGAATCCAATGATAGTTATCATTGTATACGAAAAACGATTCTGAACGAAGATGATTTGTCAGCCTAGGATATAATTTCTAGTGGTTGGTGAAAAAGGTGGTTTATGTTTTAATGGCCTGAATACAACAAAATTTAAGTTCTTTTATAATAATTGTAAGCTAAACTTATGAAAAACCTCGTATTAAATTTTCAACTCTTAGCTACTTATACAAAAATTTTTATGAAATATACCTACAAAATAATTTGCAAGTATTCATAGTTTTGACGAATTTTTGTCAATATTTGAACTTCAAATGCGAATAAAAAAAAATTGTGCCTATGTATTCTTATAATTTTTTAATCACTATAAGAATAAAATATGAGGAACTTTGTATAAAATTTTCAAGTATTTTGATAGGGCCAAAACATTTTTATCTACACTTCAAAAAAAAATTTTCAGAAAAGTTGAAAATGTCAGTTGTCTATTAATAGCTCAAAAAAACTCAAAATATTTTGAAAATTAAATCATGTAAAGAAAATGCCAATCTAAATAACTGGTAAAATTTTCAAGTATCTACGACTTATACTTTTTGAATAATAACAAATATCAAAAATCGTTTGAGGCTAAACCGTTATTTAACGCGGTTTTGTAAAAATTTAAATTTCAAACACTCATAAAATTTGTTGTCTGAATCCGGTAGAGTTTTTTTTTACAGATATTTGAAGAAAAATGTATGGAGAACCTTGTACCAAATTTTCAAAACTTAGTTATAAAAGAAAAAAATTTAATGATTTTTCAACTTCAAAATTACTTGCAAATTTTCGCGTTTTCGACAGATTTCGTAAAAATTTGAACTAAAAACTCTTATAAAAAAAATTGTGACTAATGATTTTTAATTTTTTTTAGCTACAATAAAAACAACTCATAAGGAACCTTGTATTAAATTTTCAAAACTTTTTGGTCATCCAAACATTTTTTATCGACACTTTAAAAAAAAATTCTCAAAAAAATCGAAAATTTCAGTGGTCTATAAATAATTTAAAAAAAGTCAAAATTTTTTGAAAATTTAACTATATACAGATACCACTGACATTAACATTTGGTGAAAATTTCAAGTATTTTCATTGATTAGTTTTTGAATTACAACAACAAAAAAAAAATCGATTTGGTCGAAAACTGGTTTTGCGTAAAAATTGCCGTTTTTCCGTCATTTTTTTTTTGTTTTTCTCGATTTTTTTGAAAACTGTTGGAAAATGTTAACTTTTTACCTCTATAATGCACCAAGGATATTCACTTTTACATCGGAAACCACCCCCATTGTTTGAAATTGGAGCATTATTTCGACTAGTTATGCTGTACACAGACACAAAAAAAAAAAAAAAAAAAACACACACATTGTAAAATCAATACATTCATCACTTCGCTCAGAATCTAAAAAAAATTAATTATTCATAATATTAAATATTTATATAATTTATCTTAAAAAAAAAATAAATAAATAAATAATAAATAATAATAATAATTTAAAATTTATAATCATAAATTATGACGACTAAAAAAAAAAAGTTTTCAGTTAGATGTCCAGTTTTTTTAATTAAAAAGGTTGGCAACCCTATATATGACTGGTAAATAAACCAAAATAACTATACTCTATCCAGTGAGATAATGTGTAGCAGACCGACCAAAATTGGTTTTTCTGTGCAGCCCAAACAACACTCTGCCATAGCAAGTAAGGTGATGTAGGAGGATACACAAAATCGGCACATTCTCTTGATGGACAGAATATAGCTTAAAATATAATAGTTATATTTGAATCTTTAAATATCTTGAAAATAAATAAACATATAATAGATATTATTGAATTATTTACAAGTATTCTTTAATTTGACTTAATATATGATAATATAAAACACTTACTTGGCCATCATCATTTCGTATATCTAATAGTTTGGAATCTGGACAAATATCAATTAACCGTTTTGAAACTTGGATATATCCATGAAGGATAGCAAGATGAAGTTGCCTAAAAAATGAAAAAAATAATTTATAGTTACATAATATAAAAATATTAATACAAATAAATAATAGTATTTAGAAAGTAACAATCCAACAACAAATCACCAATTTAGCATATTAAGTTAAGTAAACTATAGGTCTTTATCAAATTTCAGAAGCATAGAGTAGACATACATTCAGTATGTTAGTGTTCCACATGATGCAAGTTCTATAAGGATATGTCTGGTTCGGTTCTACATCGGTAGGATGAGAAAAAAAGTCTGCTAGATGCATGCAACAGTGGATAAATCAATGTCTATTTTGTAGAAAAAATGTTAAAAAAGACAGCATCATATATGGCAGTAGAAAGTTTTTGTAGGAATTTAATCAAAAAGAAGGAAAGACCAATTTTTTAATAGTTTAAAGTAGTCAAGTCTACTTGAATATGGACACTCAAGGTCACAATTTATTAAAGAGGTTAGAGGCTTCATTTATTATTGTAACAGATTATTTTTAAGAAAAAATGTTTTATTTTTTACAATAAGCAATTTGTAGAACCAGATAAATATTCATAAAATGTGTTACCCAGTAAAATAATAATAAAAAAAGTCATACTACAAGGCATGTATAGATGTATTTATTTAGATTTTTAGGAAGGTACCTAAGACTATTAAAACAGGTCTCAATATCAAAATTAAATCAGTTATTAATCCAAAAATTTGTTTTAAAATTAAAATATATGTGCCCATCCACATAATATAAGTAGGTATATTATAAACTAGATCATAAAGGTGCACAATCCTAAATTTTCAGACTCAACAAACTTTGGTGCAACTGCAATACGGTCTCAAATAAAGTATTAATATCAGAAAATGTTTAAGACGCACACATACTTATCTAGAAATTTAACCTTAATTCCAAAGTTTTGAGATCCTTATAATTTTATTGTATGTAATTATTACATATACATACAATTAATGAGATAATTAACATTCTAACAAGTTAGAAGTACATTAATTAGAAAGATGTACCTATTACAAGATTGAGATTTTAATTATTCACCATAGATAGTTAGGTAGGTACACCGTACATATAATGAATGATATCACTATTAATTAAGAAATTATGAACACCTTTACTATTCGAGTCTAAATGTGATATTATGAAAATAGTTTTAGGTAAAGATTAGATAGGTATAAAAATATAAATACAAAATATTATATCAGTACATACGTGTCACCGTCTTCATTCTGTTGGAAATAAAACTGCCAATTGTGTTCAGTGTTAGAATAGGATTTACAGGTGTTTTTTTGGTCAACATCCAATTCACTCAAACAGCCCGATTCACAGATATCCAAACCACTATCCACAACAATTGTTGGTGTTTCTTTTAGTTGTTTGAAATTGAGGTCTTTGTTTTTTACATCGCATTCAATATTCTCTTTGGATAACATATCGCAAGACAGATTGGCACCAGACAAGAATCCAGAATCCATTTTTATATTGGTATTGTCTTCAGTAACCTTCTCGCTTTTAATGGACTGCTGTTGTTTCTCCCGCTTGCCTGAAAGTTCCATTTTTAGTTTGTCTGCGTTGCTCTTGGACCACATACTTTATGTCAATAAAAAGTGCGTTTATAAGTGAAAAAACTATTCACGAGGACGACGTATATTATAAGAATATTATTAAACTGTAGAAACTAGTGCACAATGGCCTGATCATGCAATGCAACCCAATTATAATGTTTTATCGCGGTGGATGAGTAACGATAGTAATTGGTTATTAAAAGTAAAATAATATCAGAAACACAAAAGTTGCTTGATAAACGATTAATAAAAAAAAAAAATAGGTAGGTACAAAATAGATTTTCCAAAAATACAGAACACAAATAAACACACAAATGGACTAGAAAGACACGACAATAATTTCTGTTTCGAAAAACTCTAAATTACACGATCATATCGCACGCACGAAATACTTTTACGTGGAAAAAAAACAATGGGCAGACAACAAAAATTACTTAAAACAGTACGAATTCATAGACTCGATTGCTTCATGCCAATATGGCACTTACGCACTCTCACAGCGACCAACGACGCAAACGAGCGGAGCACGACGACTGACGACACCGTAGCCCGTAGCAGTAAAGCTACGAAAGTACTGAACTACAAACGGACGTACACACACGCCAACTGGCCCAACTGCCAAGTCTGAATTCGAGACTGACCGTGGCCGGGGAACACCGAACTGAGAACGACGACGGACGGGTGGAGTTTCATTATCATTATTATGGTAATGAAGGAATAAAAAAAAAATAATAATATTATTATGTGGGTACAATCACAGAATTGCCATTAACAAAAAAAAATGGACGTTCACACGATACATTCATGGCCTTTGCAAAACTTGTAAAATTAGATCCTTGGTCAGTTGTTAATACTCTTATATTGAGTGATGTCTTTTGGATACGACTAATAACTGCAAATATAGTATTTTGAAGATGAAGTCCAGTACAACTATTGTTGATGAAAAAGTATGCTATAGGCTGCTTCCAATTATAATTTATGCTTCTTAACATAAAACAGAGTACATGCTTTGCTGGTTCATATGTTTTTCTGTCGTACGAATTATTAAACCCTACTATATAATCATGTGACAAATTGTAAAATAAATGTGTTTTAATTGACATCTCATCAATACATAAAACACAATCCTTTGCATCATCTTTTAGATTATTTATTTTCAATTCTATGGTTTCAAATATGACATCATTTAATCCAGGTACTATATTAATTTTCTGTGTTATTCTTCGTAAAGTTCTTGAACTGGGTAATAGCAACAATGTTTTTAAAAATGTGTATACTTGAGGACCAAAGAAAAATATTGTTAGAGCCAACTGCTTGATTTCATTTGAATACCGCACACCTTGAGGTTTTCTCTTGCCCATTTGTACATACTGTTTAATAACCATGCTCAGATTAGGAGGTAACTGTGCTTCAACAACTCGATTAAATAATTCTACTGAAGTAACATCTATTTCATTTGCACAACTTTTTTTGTGTACTTCTTGACTCAATGCTTCAAATTTCTGTTCTAATTGTTCATATTTATTTTTAATGTTTTGAAGTTGAGCTCTATACTTTTGTTTTCTAGGTGTATGTAATGAGAGTAATTGAGTCGTTTGTGTTGATGAGGACATTGGTTGATCAGTCGAACATGATGTACTTTGAGATGGTAAACAAGAATAAGAAAATGACTCTTCTTGGTTTAATGGAGTACTTGTAGAAACTGAAGCATTAGATATTGGGTTGGAAATACTTGTATCTTGACAGGCCGTAGTAGTACAAGAATCTTCTTTAGGAATCATTGTGAAATCAGTAGGAACAGCATGAGGCAATAGAACTTTTTTTTCTGCAGTTTTGTACATACATTCCAAGAAATGATCTGAACAAACCTTGAAGTACTCCAATGATTTTCCAATTAAATCTTGCCGATTACAATTTATCAACCATTGCTTGGACCTAAAATGGTAGTATTAATTAGATACAGTTATTGATAAGCATTAATAAGTAATAAGAGTTAGAATGTTGATGACCTAAAAAAATGTAAAAATGCCCTAAAAACTTCAAAAAATGAACTAAAGTCTAATTAAATACCTAAGTGAAAAAAATGTATTTAATAATAGTAATATTTATTAGAGATATGGGTGTGATAGAGGATGTAATAGTAATTTAAAATATGAATTTTAATATTAATAAACAATAGTATACATTTTCATTTAAAGCATATTTAAAATTATTAAAAAATTTTAAAAACAAACTATAAAGTAAAATATAAATAAATAAAATTTAAGCTAGGTATAAATGCATTTTTTATTCTTAAAGTCATTTTTTTCTTATTAAGGGTCATTTTTCTCAAATATTAAGTTTTTAAAGAAAATGTGTATAACATATAACATTAAAAAAAATCATTTTAATATTATTGTTGTGAGGTTTGTAGTGTTATACATTGACAAAACAAGTGCTCTTTCGACATTGTATGATCGTTGTATGTCTTAAAGAACACTTGTTTTATCAATGTGTAACACCACAAACCCCAAAACAATAATATTAAAATGATTTTTTTTAATGTTATATGTTATACGAATTTTCTTTAATACCTAAAATTAGAGAAAAATGCCCCTACATTGTACTTAAACTACAAAAAATTACCCTTCATATGAAAAAATGATTTAAAAATGTTGAAAAATTACGTTAATAATAAAAAAATGCAAAATAAAATTAGAATATTCTGCCACAAGGGAGCAAGAATCAAATTTTTAGCTAAGATATTATTGTATCGAATCAAAAGAAAAAATTCAAAAGTCATCAACATCCTAACTCTAATAATTAGTAATAGTTAACGTTCAACTTACATTAATTCGTCTTTTGGAAATTTAAATAGTTTACACTTCTTCGTTGTATACTTGAACGAATTTATACAACCTTTCACAAGGCATACATAAACCATGATGATTATATTAATATAAATCGGACAAAATAATTAACTAAGAAATATTCGGTATATTATGCACAAAATGACACAATATAACAATAAAAGCACAATTTTCGGCAGAGAGTTGTTGTCTCTATAATCAGCTTGCCGCCCAGAAGTGTCCTACCGTAATACCACAGAATAGAATAGGTTTTACTTTTTCCTATATTAGCATTCAGCCTAAAACCACCTGATTATAATTTCATTATCATTTTTAAAATCTAGATTTATTTAAATTAGTACATTAATAGTTAAATGTGTATTTTGTAATTTTTAAATTATTATTGATTTTCCCACTCCCCATTTTTATGTAATAATATTATTGGAATGTATTTGATATGCACGTTAACTTTTTTTATTTTATTGTTGGAAATGTCCAATGAATGTTATGTGAATGGAATATAATTGTGAATGACTTTTTTGGTGATTTTTTTAATAAATGTATTTATATGTTGAAAATGTATAGTATATAATAATATTCATCTGAAATTGCTTCAAAATAGCTAGCTTATACTCAATCACAGATTTAAGTGTATTTGAATACACTTAAAGATGTTTACACATCAATAATTAAAATATTTTATAGCTTACGATCCAATAAGATAAATTAAAAATACTAATATTATAGGTTTAATTTTACGCCCAGGAGTAGATATTTTAAAAGTTTAAATGTCATTCTTAACTATTCTTAACAGGGGGTCTCAAAGACTCCCCTGACGAGCCGCCACTGCGGATGAAATATATGAATTAATTACCTACTACTATTTGTACTGTTACCTACGACTTGTCTTCTGTGACTTTTATTTCGTTCATTGAAATTATTACGATTACTAAACATTTCCAACGAATAACAACAATGGTGGGTTATCATCATAGATGATAGATACTATAATATAGTATATACCTATAATGATCATGTGTTGTGTAAGAGAACTCTTTATTTTTTTTGTATACATATAATGTTTAATATACTTAGGTACCATATCTACGTCAGTAGTAGGGGAACATGGGGCAAAGCGGGGTACCGGGGCAAAGTGGGGACATCGTATTATCTAGGTATTAATGTATAACATTGTTAATATTATTAGATGTATGGCTACCCTGGTCGTCTCAGATTGTGTGATAAGAGTTTTGAATCAAACTATCGATTATTTTGCGATTAATCGATGAAAAACTGTACATGTGCCTGCTATCATTTACTTGATAATACAATTTTATAATTTGTTATTGAGCTATTAAATTATTTTGTGATCCGTTTTTAATAAATTTTTTTTTATTAAAAGTTTGTGTTCTGGATTTAATGTTTTTATTTCTTTATTTCAATTTAATTATTTTAATAAAATCAAATTAAAGGATCTAGGTAAGTTAATCAATCGGGGCAAAGTGGTTTATACCTGTCTGGGGCAATGTGGGGACGTCCTCACTTTGCCCCATACTTCAAGTTGTATTAAATTTAAATTTAAATGATGTGGTTACAGAATGGTTAGGCATTATAAAAGAAAAACCAACCAACATTCATGGTCTGAAGAATCTATGAAGTCTGCAATATTAGCATATAATAATAAAGAAATGGGATTCAGAAAAGCTGCATTATCTTTTGGTGTTCCTCAAACTACTCTGGAAAGAAGAGCAAAACAATTTGCTGCAACTGACAATTTAGCTGAAGCTAGCACAAAAGGTGACCCATTTTTATTTATAATAACATAATAAACACAACTTAATTTAAAACTCTGGTTCCAAAATTTTAAGGTACCTAATAATATAATAATTTATATTAATTTTAATATCAATTAAATTTTCAATTACAAAATGTATAAAATTTTTCTTTTGAAACTTTATTAAATATTTTTAATAAAGTTATATTTGAAATTTAAATATAGAATAATTATACCTACTAAGTATTAGGTATATGAAGTTAAATTAATAAGTTGACTAAATAATTTTATAGCTCTTGGAAGATTCAAAACGGTGTTTACTCAGGAGCAGGAGGTCCAATTAGTAGAGTACATAAAGACTATGGAAGCGCGTTTATTTGGTTTGACTTCATTAGAGTTGAGAAGTTTAGCATACCAATTAGCAGTAAAAAATAATATAAGCCATACATTTTGTAAAGATGATTTAGCAGGAGTGGACTGGTTGTATGGCTTTATGAAGCGACATCCAGACTTATCATTACGTCAACCTGAAGCTACGTCAGCTGCTAGAGCATCAGGCTTCAATCAGGTTGCTGTTGGTAAGTTTTTTGCTTTATTAACTGAAGTCGTGGATAAAAATAAATTAACAGCTTCGCAAATATTCAACGTTGATGAGACTGGGATAACTTGTGTACCAAAATCTCATAGTAAAGTTATTGCATGTCGTGGCCGTCGACAAGTAGGAGCGATAACTTCTGCTGAAAGGGGCCAGACGATAACAGCTGAAATATGCATGGGTGCTGATGGGTCATACATGCCTCCAATGCTTATTTTTCCTCGCGTAAGAAACAAACCAGAACTTATAGATGGTGGACCACCTGGAGCATGGGCTGAAGTTCATCCAAGTGGATGGATACAAACCGATTTGTTTCTTAAATGGTTTGATAAATTTGTAATTTTTTCCAGAGCATCTAAGACCCATAAGGTTTTACTTTTATTAGATGGCCATGCTACACACACTAAATCATTAGAACTTATAGATAAAGCTAGAGATGCTGGTGTTATATTGCTTTGCTTTCCACCTCACTGCACGCATAGACTTCAACCATTAGATGTAGCTTTTATGAAACCACTTAGCTTATATTATAGTGATGAAGTTAAGAAATGGCTTAGAGAGCATGCTAAAGACCACAGAGTTGTAACACAGTTTCAGATTGCGTCGCTTTTTGGTAGAGCATATATAAAAGCGTCAACTATGACAACAGCCATCAGTGGCTTCAGAGCAACAGGCATTTGGCCAGTAGATGCCAACATATTTAAAGAACATGACTTCCTTGCTAGTGCTGCTACTGACATTGATTTAAATGTTTCAGTAGCAGATCAACAAAATATTTCAAACAGTGTGCTCCCAGTTCAACCAGAAGTGTTAACACCAATCACACAAACAAATAGTCTGCCCATCATCAATGATTCAACTCTTTCTCTAACACAGCATAGTTCACCAGGATGTTCTCATTGGTCAGCAGGTGCTGAAAAATCATATTTTACTTTATCTCCTGAAGAAATTCAACCTATTCCTAAAAGTAATAAAACCGCTGCACGAATATCTAGGAGAAGAGGGAAAACAGCAATTCTCACAGAATCTCCTTACAAAAATGAACTTTTAGCTGCTAACATATTAAGTGCAACACCCAGACAAGTAAAACGTTCTTTATCTTTCGGCCAAAAAAAAAAGGCTAGAACAACCAAGAAAAATCTTAACAAAAAAACTAAAACCAACGAAGCGGATGAAAAGTGTTTGTATTGTGATGAGCCTTACTCGACTTCAGTTGATGGGTGGATTCAGTGTGTGCAATGTAAAAAATGGGCTCATTGTCCTTGTGCTGGAATTGAAGAAGATTATGAGACAATGTTTAAGTGTGAATTTTGTTCCTAAAAATATTTTAAGTTGTATTGTATTTAAAAAGTTACAATTTATATGTTTATTTCCTTTAAGTCAAGTTAATATACAAGTAAAGTATTTAAGTTTACATCTAAGTTTTTTTTTATAAATAATTTGTTTTGTTTGGAAAATTAATAAAATATATACAATTTAAATGATTTTTTTTGTGTTCCCACTTTGCCCCACCTATGGGGCAAAGTGGGGTAAACTGTAAATTTTTTACATCCTTTTAAATTTCAAAAAAAAAATATTTTTTTATTTTCATAATAAATGCTTAATCAATAACCATAACCTAAAGATTGAGTAAACAAAATTTGAAAGAAAAAAATTGATTTTTAAGTAACTTACAGCCTTACAGACACTAGCGTCCCCACTTTGCCCCATGCTCCCCTACCATCGTTTTTATATAAATTTATACAGACAGTGATGTATCTATGGTGGTCCAGGACCCCCAGAACCAATTAATAACAAAAAAAGATAACTGAAATAGTAAATACTGATTAATAATTATATTGAAATATTAATTTTATATTACGCATTTATTTCTGATACGGCGTTACGTTACGCTCGAATGTTACAACGTGTGTAAGCCTGCAGGTTAATCACTTGTATTTATATTGTAGCCAATTCACCGTTGTTGGCTCCGAAAAAACTTCACAGTATATATATATTATTTAATAGTATAACTATAAGTACTATTAAATATTAATTACTATTACTACGATGTGCTGATGAACCACGACGATTCCCGTGGTCTTATATTTTTATTTTGTACACTCTACCTCGATCTCCTAACTTATTATTATTATTGTGCATTTTTCATATTTATATTACATTGTCTTTAGGATATTTGTTAATTATAATATCATCTTATGTTTTACTATGCACTTGTTGTATTTTGCCTTATATTGTGCAGCCAATGGCATTATTAATTATTAAGGTTTTTTTCTTTTGTTATTTTTGTTATAAAAGGCGTTTTTGGTCGAATTCATTATTCATTGTTTTATATCAGAATAGGTATACACGACGGATGTATTACGTTGCATTTTCATCCGTGGCGGAAAACAGCGGATTTACTGATTAAGTAGAGCTCCGATTTCTATGTAATTGCATATTTTTTTCCTTTTCACATTTTTGTCAGTAATATTTACAAATCATAGTTTGGTCGTTTGGAGTTACTGGTGAAATCTTTTTTTACATATTTCTGCATATTTAATGGTTATTGGCTATTGCATATTTTTACGAAATTTAAAATTTTTATATTTTGTATGTAATAATAATGTTAGGTATCCCTAACAACCACGGTTATGCATAATAATTATTATTTATAATAATTTTTACTTAACAATTTCATTGCTTATAAGTTGTAACATTGATTATATTATTAGTTAAACTGTTGTCGTTGTCTGTCAATAATACAATGTTATCCCGTCCGGCGTCTTCATTGTCGGAATGTCGACCAGGAACCGGTCATGAAGGCGTGTTGCCCAATCTGAGACCTAACTCTAGGCTGTCTAGACCACAGTCAAGATTACCTGATATTTCTATGTGCACAGATTTACAAAAAATATGGGAATCTATATCAAACGAAATTGAAAATAATATGAACAAGGATGAAGTAAATATTTATTATACCTTATATAGATTATAGGTACCTAATATTAGTATTTTTTATTTTTAGAACAGAATGAAATTTAAAAATTAAAATTTAAAATATAAATACGTTTTTTGTCACTATTTTATTTAACAAAGAAACTTTTTTAGCGTTATATTAATAGTTTTTTTTATATAGATAATTATTAATATATATAGGTACACCCGAAAGCAATATAATATGTGCACCATATTTTAGTAAATTAATAGAAAATATAAAAGATGCCTAGTCGTATTCAATTCACTTCAATATTTTGTTAGCCATTTATACATCTAAATACGTAGATGTATATTATATTAATAAATGTTAATTGTTAAGTAATTGTATTTAAAATAACTTATTTTAATACGACAAAGGTAACTGTTCATAAACCTAAATTGAAGAATTTAGCCAATTTTAACATTTAACCAAGAAGTTTTAGGATTAAAACAAAATAATGTTCTAATATTATATTATATAACTATCATAGTCTTACTATACCTAATTCATTAATAGTATTGTAACGTGGTCGGGGATGACCAGTTAAATATAGGATATTCAGGGAAGAAGTTAGTTTCTTATGAATATAATTTAACCGTAACTCGGGAGCATAAATGGTACTTAGGATACAAATAAAAGTGGTTTGATCCAAATTCTTATTAATATTTATAAAGTTTATTCTTACTTACTAATAACGTGTACAAGCTGCAGTGAGGCAGTCTCGGAATTCGTGTGCGCGTGATGTTAATCGCGGGGAACTACCTGTCTATTACATATTCGTATTTAGCCTTAGCTTTACAATAATTAAACATGAGAGGATGAGACATCACAGGAGGGGCTTAATGTATATTCAGCATAATATATTTTACATGTTTGGTTTATGATATATAATATATATATATATATGTACCTATACTATATAATATGTAATACGTGTAAGTATATAATATATGTACCTATTGTGCATATTATTATGTTTATAAAATATAAATAATTATGTAACAGTCGTTACAGTATATAAACTACTTATCAGTTAAAAATACGCAAATAATAATAAATTAGTTTATTCAGTGGTGTACATACGGTGGGGGGGGGGGTTCAACCCCCCCCCAGGGCAAAAAAAAGTGATATTATTGATGAATTGTAATATTATATTCGTAGTTTCATAGTTAACTGCTCTAGACTAAAGTATACAACTATACAAATATTATAATATTTAAATAATTATATTGATATAGATATAAGTGTTTGAAAAGTTTTGTTAACAATGCTGTTATTATATTCCTAAATACTAATTTATTGTTATGTAAAAGTAAACTGTAAATTGTTAAAAAATTTGTATAATATAATATATATTTATAGCAATATTATTAATTATTCGTGTATACAGTCACACGCGTCATAATAATATATAGTAGTTTTATTATTTTACCTATTAATAATTATATGTATTTGATTGTTAGAAAAATGGGTAGGTTTTTGTGTTAGTTATTTTTTTAATCCCCCCCCCCCCTCAGAGCAAGTTTGAATGTACGCCACTGAGTTTATTCAAATAGGTACGTTATTTTAAAATATATTAGTAAAAATAGTACATTATGTTCTATACTCTAGCTGTGTAAATGTAATATACTTCCAGAAAGCTATAGCTAGTATAGTAAAGAATAACATTTTAAATTTAAAATGTATCTACTCCTGGGCTTAAAATTAAACCTATAATGTTAGTATTTTTAATTTATCTTATTGGATCGTAGGCTATAAAATATTGTAATTATTTTTTAAATAGGGAACATTATTAAAAGATATTGGATACTTCACTGTGGCAAAATGGGGTATCCACCAGAGTACTGTTAGAAAGCCTGTATTCATCATCCAAGAACAAATAGCCAAAGATTTTAATTTAAAGAGATCAAGGCCATATAATTCAGGAATTGTAAGTATATTTTTATTTAAATCAAATGAAAATACCTAATCTTATGAAGTACAAAAAAATAATGTTTACAAAGTATAAAAACGAAATTTTGATAAATTATTATACCGATAAGAAGATAAGTACTCAATTTTTTAAAACTATTTTCAACTATTTACAAAAAAACAGATACAAGAACGCTGCTTAAATTTTTCGGTGATTGCACGTAATTGCAATTTAAACGTGGATATGGTAATTGACTACTATAAAGAAGTAGTTTCATCCTTTAAAAAATTATTAAGCGAAGGCAAAAATTGTGAGCTTCCTTTCCCAAACATCGGCAAAATTAGAATAAAAAATAAAATTATAACAATGAATTTTTATCAAGAGTTCTTGGAAAGACAAAGTAAAAATTTTAAAAACCAAATTGTGGCTCGGGAAAAAAATCAAGCCATTTACTATGATCCCGATTGGAATACAAATCAATTTGAAAATCGAGTAAGTTATTATGAATTAATGATTAAATAGAATACTTTTAAATTATATTTGATCTTATATTTTTAACTATAATAAAGAAATGTTTAATCGTAAAAATCTAAAATAGAAATATTATTAAATTCTATGCGTAAAATTAAAAAAAAAAATTAAATTTTTTAGAAACGACCGTGCTCAGCGATGTCAACAATAATTAGTCGTCCGGCGTCTTCATTGTCGAATTATAGACCAGGAACCGGTTATGTAGGTGTGTTGCCCAATCTTAGACCTAACTCTAGTCTGTCTAGACCACAGTCAAGATTGGCAATACAGCCCCATAAAGAACCGATAAGTAGACCTTTGACCGGGACGGTTGTCCAGTCACCAGATGATTCGAAAATTGAAAAAACCTCATTTATATACGATAGAGGTAAGTAATTTGATTTGATCATCGTCCTAATATAGCAGTAGTGGTATATTTGTAATTTTGAATAGAGAAACAACACTGTATTAGTTTAAATTTAAAATATTGTTTATAAGAATACTTATAATTGAATACTATATACATTGTGAATATTTTAATATAAGACACTCATTATTTAGAAAACTACGATGTTATTAACAAAACTTATTAATTATTTATTATAATATTATGATTTATTAGATTACACAATTTTTTTTTTAATTATTTTTTATGATTTTAATTTTTGAACGACAACATAATTTTTGATTTCATGTTCCAAAATAGAATATTTTTTGAAGATTTCGTTTGTATAAAAATTTAATTTTAAACAAATCAATTAGTTGTAAGTTATAACTTATAACTTAGGTATAATTATATAAATTTATATTAGCATTATTTAACATCATGTTGTCAAACATAACCCATACGAATACACATCATTCACTATTATTTATTATATATATATATATGTATTAATGTATTATTGTAGTGTTACAGCTAAACAAAAAAAATAATTAATTAAATCAATATATTTTGGTTAACAATAATAAATAATAAGACTAATATTATATATATATATGTATATAAGAGTAGGTAGGTACTAGCAAGATACAATTATAAGTATTTATACTATTTCTCTATTATACAGTACTTTAACAATAATTCTATTTCAGATGAAACCCTCTGCCATAAATGTAATATTGGAGAATATCGTTTAAGACAAATCGATAATATAACACCTAAAAAAAATGTATCAAGAGATATATTTATGAAAGGAGCTGATAATATAATCAATGGACATTTAAACACGGTAAAATGAAGAAATTATACACATTACTCACTTAATATAATAAATCATGTTGATTAACACAAGTTTATTATTATTATTAGGAAACTCTAAATAAGCGTAAAGACCAACTAAAGCAAACATCCGACTATAACTATAATACTGCAAAAGAATTATTAAATTCTATTGAAAACGAAAAAAATATAAATCGTAAAAAAAATGTTGACAGTTATATTTTGAAAATAGTAATATATTATATTTATATATTCTAATGGAGAGTACTTATGAAAATACTTAATATACTATTGTGTTAAAAATTTATTGATTTAGAGACCAGCAAGTATTAATATTGAAAAAAAAAATAACTTCAAGCAATCATTATTAGATCAAATAAAATGTAATAAAATTAAAAAAGAAACAGACAAAATCGAATCTTTAAAAAATGAAAAACTGATGCAAACAGAATTGTCAAAAAGGTAAAATATATTATAAATTATGTAGTGTTCTGTATCCGAAATACTTTTTAAACTTTTAAAATTACATTTAGTCTATATGATGAGATAAAAAGAAATATAGAAGCAAGAAATAGGTCAAAAAAAAAATATTCATGTATCATTGATGAATACCTGAAAAAAAAAAATCAATTTACAGAAGAACTTAAAAAAAAAGATATAACAATACCACTGAATAAAACATTTGTTTTCGGTCCTGATCCAGCTAAATTACAAAAATTAAACAATTGGTAAGTCGGTTTATATCAATAATTTATTATAATAGGTATTGTTATAATAACATACAAATATATAACATCGTATTGGGTAACATATTATTAGAATATTACTATTACATATCTCGAATGAGTTGTAAAATTAATACTTCATTCATTAAAATAATGTTACACATTATGAAAGCCGGTTATTTAACCGTCTTATTTAAGGAACCTAAATATGCAAGATGATCCGTTTAAAATCTGTAAATATCTACTCATTATTTCGGAGTTTTACATTTTTATGAAAATGTTGATTATTCGTCATAATTTAATTTCATTACAAAACTACATTTTCGAAAAAAATTATATTTTTTAGAATGTTTTATCGTTATCCTTTATAAAATTTCTTTCTTATTTCATTTATTTATAATATACATTATTAATTTAATATTTTTCAAAGTAATTTGAAACAATAAAAAAATGACCAGTATTTATAACTTTATACGTAAGTATGTAAAATTTAGACGAGCAGATTAGTGGATGATTATCTTTGTCCCACTTTATACCGATCAAAACTTTAAATACTTATAAATTATAACTATTAATAAGTAGGTAACTAATAGCAATAAATTTGATTTATATTTTTCATGTATCAAAATACTGAAAAATATCATTGCATCGAAATATGAAATTTAAAGTTATCTGTTATTATTTAAAAACTTAAGAGGCCGTCACACTAAAAGTGAAACGCATACAACGTCCGAGAGAACGCGCTGTTAGGTGTTTTCGCGATCCGCAAGCACGCGACGTTTTAACCACGCCCACTACTAGTATTCGGCGGCCAGCCGAGGATTATGCCTATTCGGGAGCGGTGTTTATTATTATTTGAACCTTCGTCTAAGACGTATCGCGCGTATATATACACGTAAATGGGTAAATGCAGCTGTAATATTTTTAATACCCGCGGGTACCGATGCGATTTGTATTTATAATACATTATTAGATATTTACTTCATGAAATATTTATAATAAAGTAAATAATAACTAATTTATAGCAATAACCTAAATTAATATTACCTAAATATCTAAATATTAGTTTTATAGTATTTAAATGTATTGCGTATATTTTACATTATACTTTTATTTGTGAACATGCTACAACTTACAAATTTTTTTGGTAATTCAAAGAAAAATAGAATATTGAGCACAATAACCTGTACCTACTTAAACACACTTAAAAATACATAATTTAATCATTTTATAATCTAATATTTAATTATACAAAATAGTAAAAAACAAATATTTCTTTAACCTTTTTTCAAATTTATTATATTTATAAACATATAACATAAAGGTAATAATTGCTTTTTTCATGTACATTTAATATGAAATTAAAATTGTTTATCATTAAATAATTAAATAAAATATACAAATTTAAAATAATACTTTTAATACTAAATAAATAATTAAATAAAATTAAATACATTTTTTAGTTTATTGTATTGTTGTATACATATATTTATAAATGATGATATAGGGAATTATTATTCATAATATTGTAAATTGTAAGATGCAAAAAACAATCTATACTACATATTTATGCAATTATTTTTTAACATAACATACAATTGAAGGTACAAAAAAAAATTACATATAATATAAGTAATAAGTAAAAGATACATAGCTAATTTATTAATGTAGTATTTCATACAAAATATTCACAATGTATTCTAATTATATATCCACCTTAAATTTATAAATAATATAACTAATTATGTTATAGGTGCAATGATAATATTTTTAAAAATGAGTTAAGTAATAATTTTGAAAAAATTAGTGAAAAAATAGCTACCTACTATTGAATAGTTTTTAAACACTTTTAAATTTATTTTATGTATAGCAAGTAGGTAGTATTTATTACTACTATTCATATATATTGCATTATTTCTGTATGGCTTTAAAGTGTTTAAACAGAATCTTGACTCAAGCTCGGGTACACTTTTTTGCTATTTTAATTGAACAGCGAACATGTTTTGTGTCTAGCGAGTCTTGATCAAAATTTTGATTTTTTTTGTGTGTCTTTAACATTAAATAATGAGTAATACTAGAAAAATTCCTGCCAACAGTTTTGCACTCCACCCAAAGGTTTTGTATAAAATAGTAATATTAATCCCCGTATCCACTAGTGTTAATATTAATTTTACAATAAAAAATATCCCCATCAGTCCCGAAACAAAAGTACCAATAGTTGTAAACCATCCCCAAAGTTGATGTAATTTATTTTCGACCATGTTGCTTATTGTCTGTTCGTCAATAAGATATTTATATTGCAGACCTTGGTTAGTCGTATCATATCCCATAGATTGTCTTATTAAATTATTTGTAGCAGCACTCACTTCTTGTGGAAACAATATATGTTGCTGAAAAGCTTTCATTGTGTCTTGTGTGTATATACCAGCATTCATAAGCGATTCTGGACTTTTGTACGACCACGTCCAGGTTGTAGCCGGTTTGAGCTTTTGTGGTTTTTTTATTTCTTGTATATTTGGTACAATACCAAACCAGTCTCCGTCCAAATTGAAGCCAGGTGGAAGTAGTATATATTACAATCAATTTGAGTTCCAAATTGTTGCAATATGTGCGTTTTGGGGGCCATGAAAAACGTTTTGTTGTTATATAAAACTGGTAGTTCATTAAAACATACCTTTTTTCTCGATATTTCAACATTTACCTTTTTACATTTTATTAAATATATTATTTCGCCTGTTTTCACTGCAGTAAAACCTGGTCCTTCGCCCATAAGATACGAAAAGTCGGAAATGCTCGAAGAGGCTAGTGTAAGCTTTTGTTGTAATATTTTTCGTTCGAGATCACACTGTTTTTTAATTATGTCATTATACAATGATGTTATCGTAGATTTAAAGAAGTTTTCAACATAAACAAATTTTGTATTAACGTAGGCTAACAAATCAGTGTTTTGCGGAGAAATTGTTGTTGTCGTAAATCGATTGAAAAATGCGGTATCTACAAGTATGACTAACTGAATGTGTTCAGTTTGAATCACTGGCATCCCGCATGCAAAACTTTTTTTAATTTGTTTTAGGGAAAATACTATTTTATCCGTTTCCACAATATAGGTATATATATTATTTGAAAAATCATTAATGGCATTTGAAATTATTAACGATGCAGGACCATCATATAAAACATTGAAATCTTGTACTTCACAAGTGAAATGGTTGTTTGTCCATATAGTCTCTCCTTTAAAAGAATCAAAACCATAATTTTCAGATAATTTCATTTTGGTTCCTGTTGGAAGTATGAGGATATTTTCTTTACTATTTGCTATAGCCGTACCTTCTGAAAGCAATATTTTAAATTTAGCTTGTACGACCACATCTTCCCACTCTCCTCTGCTTGATTTAAAAGTTGTGCCTTTACAATTACCATACTTGTCTAAAGTTCCGGCAATGGTATTTGTTACAAATATCGTTTCGTTTATTTTTAAATCTGTCACTACTCCTCCCGTTTGAAAAGTGAAAGATTGTTTCTGGTGAGTCTCTGAACATCTAGCACTACCTAACTCTATTATGTCGGAAAAATACCCTCCCTCTACAACTTGTGCGTCTTCAAACGCCGAACACCTTGTTATTAAATAATCAACAGTGATCAGGCATGATTTGAAATTAACTGGATATGTTTCAACCCTTTGCAATAGTTGTATTCTTGTTACCCGTTCTGTTTTCGAAGGTATTGGAAGATCACAGTTGTCTACTTCTAGACTGTCAAAGGAGGTTATATTTAGGTTAGGACCTCCGCAATCGTAAGCAATGAATCCAAAAGTGAAATGTATGGTTGTAATAATAACAAATAGAACTTCTTTGATATTCATGTTGAGTGTTGACTGGTTGTAATACCTATTATGAAATAAAATATAAATATTATATATAGGTACAATTGAAATTAAACACTTAATTTAAATATTGTGCTTTAAAAAATAAGAGAACAGATTTAAATGCTCTAAAAAACAAGAAAAATTTGTATAAAAATACGATTTAACGCACTCATAACAGCAATTAAAACTATTTTTATCATTGAAAAAATTGTTTTATTGCATAAATTCTTATTCTATTAGGTTTTAATTTGATCTAACCTAACCTAATCTGATCGGTAAAAAATAATATAGTAAATAATAAATAATAAAAATACAAGTAGGTAGGTACGACATATACGATTTTTATGTTTATTCAAAAATAATTCATTGTAAAAACTTGAAACTTGTATCAGATGTTTACATTAGTATTTTCATTTGAGGATTAATACCTAAAATTTGAAAATTTAAAATAAGGTTTCTCATAAAATGGTGCATACCCGTTTTTGACCAAAATCAAAAATGTATATAATATATGTAAAAAAATAAAATAATTACTGCTAAATAATTTTTTATAAGTTGCATAAAATGTTGTAAAATAAATATAGAACATTTTTAATATATAAGAATAGTAAAATATTAACATTATTTTTATGTTAATATGCCACAATATATATATATATATACAATATTATATAAAAAATTTAAAAAATAATATAAAATTTAATTTTAGGGTTTTCAATTTATCTTACAATTGCACCTGGATAGAATTATTATTCGTAAAAATACAATTCTTTACGAAATTATTTACAAAACGATATTAATTATACACACACAATAAAAATTATCACTATTTGTTTCATATTATATTTAAGTTTTAAAGGTTCTGCAACTTAAATTCAAATATCTTGGTACTATTCATTACAAATATTTACAATAATAGTACCTTGTATCTTTTGACAAAATTACATATATTATTATTATTTTATTATTTTAAATAATATTATACATATTGTGACATATTAATATAAAAATAATGTTGATATAGATAGTGTTAAATTTTAAATAATTTTCTATATTTTATTTTACAATATTTTATGCAACTTATACCTACTTTTAATAATTTTTCAAAAGTATTAAAATATCTATATAGGTAATTGCCACAATTTTACAAAATGTTTGTTTTGGTCGAAAAGGGAATCATTATTTTTTAAATTTGGTCGAAATTTCGTAATATCATTCCGTTTGTAAGATTCGTCGAAATATAATAATCGAAAGTTAATACCTAATTATCTACGTTCAGAATCATTTTTTATCGTATACAAGATTTATCAATGAACTAAAATTTAAAATTAAAAAAAGTATATTTTTAAGTAGTTATAAATGGGTACTTACAAATGATGTAGCGTTTGTTCTGAGTGTTGATGATATGTATAATGTATATATATATATATATAATTATGTAATTTAAAAGAACACTGAATTTAAAAAAAACTGTATTTAGAAAATAAAAATTTGTCTGGAGCATGGGTGAGGAACTTCTTACTTATACAATTGGTTATGATAATTAATAGATTATATTGCAAAATCGCGACACCAGTAGCGCTATACGTCTATAATTGTCTAACCGTTTTTCTTATTTTGTATTACTTCCTAGTTCCTACTAGTGAGTAGTGACTAGGAAGTAGGATTTACGATTTAAGTTTGTTTAAAATTTTCACTTTACTAAAATGCCTTCAACAAAGTGCTGTGTTTTTGGATGTACTAGCGGTGAACGTAAACACGTTTTTCCAAAATCTGAAGATGATTTTAACATTTGGTTGCAACGTTGCTGTAATGAAAAATTATTTAATTTAGACAAATGTATTGTCCGAAGTCATTATGCAGTGTGTCATATACATTTTGACCTGTCATGTGAAAGTCCAGGCACAAAAAAATTAAAAAAAGGGTCGTTACCTACTTTTGTATCTACCATCAAGTACTTAATAACAATATGATTATATTATAATTTGTATGTACCTATGTGTTATTATTGGAAGGTAACAAATTTTTTATACATAACCTAACCTACTATACATTTTTAAATTAAAATTACCCACTGTTGCAATTCCTACTAACAACTAACAAATTTAACATGGAGCTTTAACCTTCAACTTCTATGTTTAAAAATTACCTATTTGTATCCGGTTTGCAAGTATAGTCAAGTTAAAAGTTTAATATTTTTAGTAAAATGTACCTATTTCTTAAAAAAATTGTGTAGTATTTATTACATAAAAGATATTGCATTATTTAACTAGGTATAAAAAAATTCAAATAGATATTAATAGTAAATATGTTAGTATATTTGTTTTTATTTTTTTTAAAAAAAAATAATATTAGGTATTAATAATGAAAAATAATTTTTATTTAATAGTGTATTGCATGTGATTTAATTAAATGTTTAATGTTGTATAGTTGCTTTTTGTTAGTGATTAGACAATCAAATTTTATTGATTCTGGGTTCGAGTCCCAGCTCAGATTTTTCTGAGGTCATGGATGTATTAACTGTTTTAACTAATAGTTATTTTCATAACTCAAATTGGATTCCAAACAAAAAAAAAAATCAAAAGGTATGCATTGATTGATTTTTAAAATATTTGTTATATTTATGCTTTTATAGTATAATATTATATAATAATGTGTTTATGCTAGTATCTACTAGCATTTATAATCAATGGTTATATATATATTATTATGTGCTCTTCTTACTTGAATTTATTATTTAATTGAATAATTTGAATAATATAAATGTGTTATGTATTTTAAAGATTTTAAAAGTAATGCTGTAAATGTGAATTCATTGAATAATGAATCTAATATCAATATGGATAGTATTCGAATGGACGAAATCACTGGACGATCTACACCACTTTTAGATACATTTACTGGTGAGGTTTAAAACTATTACATTTTCAAGTTCATGTAAAAATATGACATTAATTTAAATTTATAAATGAACGTCATAGTGGTATAATAATGCATTTTTTTAAATTATAGATGAACTTGATATTAGTGGAGTTGATGTGTTACAAAATAGTGCTGAGAACAAATCTCCCATCATTTGAACATTCTGCTGTCTTCTGCTATTATTATAATATAAAAATATATATATATATATATTGTTTATAGATTTTCCTCGGCCTACAACTACTACTTATAACCAACAATAACTATAACTAAAAATAAAAAAAAAAAAAAAATCAAATTTTTAAAAAATAAATATACAAGTCAGCGTGAAACTACCTAACGAAAAAATATTCTAAAGCAATGAAAAAAAAAAGAAAAATTCAAAGAACAAAAAATAAATTTAAAATCTCGTGTTAAATAATAATTCGCAAATAGATTCAACAATCAAATATACTCATGAATAAACTAAATTCTAAACATCACAACATTCAAATTTTAAATCTCAATAATTCACAAACAAAAAAACTAAACCTAACGGCCGAAGATACTCACTTGACGACAAAATTTTATCATTATCAATTTACAAAAATTCTCCTAAAGGTTATCGTTTTTTGTCTACAATATTTGCTTTACCTTCTAAAAAACTTTAACCAATCTTCTAAGCCGTGTACCTTTTCAAGCTGGTATTAATGTACATATTATTAAACATTTAACAATACAAGCTTCAAAATTGAAACCTAATGATAGATTGTGTTCTTTGGTGTTTGACGAGATGGCTCTTGAACCAGCTACAGATATAATATTAAAGAAGACTTAGTTTATGGATTTGAACATTTTGGAGCAGGAAGTGAAAGAAATCCTATATTGTGTGATCATGTTTTAGTATTTATGGTACGTGGTATTCGTCGTAAGTGGAAACAACCTATAGCGTATTATTTCTGCCAAAGTGCAACTAAAACTCCACAACTTATCAAATGTATTGAAGAAGTGATCACTGCAGTGCAAACTACAGGACTGAAAATAATTAGTACTGTATGTGATCAGGGTACAGCAAATGTTAAAGCTATAAAAGTTTTGAAAGAAATAGCAAATGTAAACCAACGTTTAGAGTTCAAAATTAATGATCAAGTGATCATTCCAATATTTGACCCTCCACATTTGCTTAAAACCATTCGTAATAATTTATTGAATAAAGATGTTGTATTTATCAAAAATGGAACAGAATATAAAGCTTCTTGGGATCACATAAAAACCTTATACACGTTGGATATGAAAAATGAAATATGTGGACTTCGAACTCTACCTAAATTAACCGAGGCTCATATTAATCCTGCAAAAATTAAGAAGATGAATGTTTCTATTGCAGCCCAAACTTTAAGCCAGCGTGTGGCAGCAACATTGAGATTAATGGCAAATTATGGTAAATTTAAATAAAAAATATATATTTCATTTAAGTCATATGATTATTCATTTTTATTTTAGATAAAGATGGTGAACTTTCAAATTCATATGGTACAGCAACATTTGTTTTATTTATTGATATGGTATTTGATTCGGTTAATGGCAGTACACTTCTGGCAAAAGATGGGAAACCTCTGAGATCTGCTGTCAAAGAAAAATCACCTCATATTTTATTTTGGACTGATGCTATACAAATATTCCAATCAATGAAATTTATTAATAGAGTAACTGGTAAACATAGTGTTCCACCGTGTATTAATAACTGGATTCAAACTCTTCGTGGATTTATTTATATATGGAATTATTTGAAACGAGTCCATAAATTTCAATTTTTAATCCCTCGAAACATAAACCAAGACCCAATTGAGTGCTTTTTTGGAAGTATACGCAGTCACGGTGTTCGCAATACAAATCCATCATCTTCACAATTTATATCTTCTTTTAAACTTTATTAATCAATAACTTAAGTTCTGTAAAGTCCATTGGTAATTGTGAAACAGATGATTGTTCAATGTTAGATAACCTAAAATCGTTTTTAGAAGGGCCTAAAACTAATGATAATTATTCGGAAATCGTATTAAATATCCCTTTATTGGATTTATCTAACACATGTACAAAGTCTAAATTTAATGCATATACATTTGGATATGTTGGAGGTTATATTGCTCGATCAATACTTAAATGTATTCAAAACTGTGAATGTTGTAAAAATGACATTAGTGACAACAATGTTAGAAACAATTTAATAAAAGTAAGATCTTACACTAAAAATAGTCTTAGGAATCCAACTAAAAATTTTGAATTAATTCTAGAAAAAATATATACAGTTTTGTCATATTATACTCCCCTTATTTGTCATTCTTCTAATATTACACTACAACTTGATTTAGCTATAGAACTAAATATTGAATTTAAACTTAATTGCATAGTTCATAATTTAAAAGACATTATTAAAAAAAAAGTAATACATTTTTTTTTATTTTCTTACACTAAAAAAATTAATTTGATTTTGAAAGGTAAAATTTTAAATAACAATAAAATTAATGATAAACTTCAACAAATTGCATTTGATTATTACAAAAAACACAAAGCTAAGAAAATAAGAATCGATAATTTAAAAAAAGGCAGTTAGTAGTACAATAATTCTTACTGAAATATATATTTATATAAAATACATGCTAAATAGTTTTTGCGATTTTTTCAATGTATAAAAAAAAATTTGTATCTTTTATTTTTGAAGTCGTAAAGATTGAAGATGTATTGTAAAAATGTTAAAATTGATGATATCTCTAGAATTAATATTTATTTTTGTGTAATATAGGGCATATTTTAAAGAGTAACTATATTTTACTTTATCATTATTCCAATATATATGTGATATGTTCATAAACTTTATATAATATTATTAAAATAAGTATACTTTGTAATAATAATTAAGTTTTTTGTTTAAATTTAATAAAACAAAATAAAATTATGATATTTTTTATATTTTATTTAATAATTAAATGTTATTGGCTATTGTTGATATTATTAGAGACATGAATTAAAAATGATAACATATAATCTAGGTTGCTAGTAGTGCTATCAGTATTAGTACAAAATCGTACCACAGGCTGCGCATTAATTACACATAAAATGGCTAAGTTGCCGTTCTATCTTATCTTTATTCTATGGTCTGGAGTCTCGCATTGATGTTAACTGGAAACACTTAACTGAACTGATCTCGAGACTGTGACTGAACACTGTATCGCTTTTTTAAATATCTATAATATAGGCTAATTTTTTTCTAATTTTTAGATTAGACTTGTTTAATATTAATGTATCATGATAATGCAATTACAATTAATGTTAATTATAATAAATGTTCCAATTTATGATATTACAAATTAACGATGTCGTATAATCAATAATCATGTTTTATGATAATTCAGATAATTGTTTGAATGACTGAAATTATAAATTAATTATAATATACTACTTATTGTAATAAATAATAACCTTAAATTTCACAGATTGAACTTCAACTATTATAGTATTAATAGTATTATACTTATTATTTCTGATGATGCATAATGTATATGTTATTAATTAATTAATACCTACGTATAGGCATATAATGTGAATAATTAAGCAATGCATATTTCGTAATAAATAATTTATTAAAATATTTGGATACGGTATATATATAATATATATATATATAGAAATATGTATACTATAAACATGGGTTCTAATATTAAATTATTTATTATTTAGTTTCAAATTTATTTTAGTTTTGTTTTTTGTTTTTATGTTTTCCAAAATGTGTTTTGGATCTTTTATGTCATCTATTTGTAATCGTTTTCCATACTGAGGATTCACTATTTCTGGTAGTAAACATTCCATGTAAAAGCTTAAAAAAAGTAACAAACTTACTAAGTTGTATAAGAGTAAACTTATCTTCGATATTAAAATTAAAATTTTTTAAAAACTTACAGTTTTAATTTATCAACCATTTTTGTATTCCAAAAGCAAACATCATAATTTATTATTTGTACTTCTGTCCAATTTTTTGAATAAACGAAGAAATAACAAAATCTTCGTTTGGAAATATGCATTTGTCCCTGAACTTGATAATAATAATTATGATCAACTTTTAGCTGCATTTTTCCATTGTCATCGAGTCGACAGAATAATAACTAAAAATGTTTGTTGTAAAATAGAATGAAAACATTTTTACATTTTTACCTACACTAAACTTAATATTTTAACAGTTATAGGTACTGATTAGATCAGTGGTTTTCAAACTTTTATTATACATGCCACATGGTACACCGTAAACTTAAAAAAATGTTCACGGCACACTGACCTTTTTTAGATGAACAAAATTGTTTTTAATTAATTATTAATTTATTTTCTTATATCACAATTCAATGCAATCGGTAATTTATGGAATAACCGCGGCACCCAGTTTGAAAACCACTGGATTAGATAGTTAGTATATATTATACTCTTACTTTTTTACTGTTCATCGCTTCCGAAAATGTCAACGTATCTCTGACTGCGAACGGGCATTTAATTTCAACTAAAAAATCGTCATTGATAATACCGTCTGTATTCATATACAAAAAAAATTATTATTATTATTTTATTTGAATTATTAATGCATATCATAAGTAACTGTAATACATTTTACCTGGAGTTGTTGCTAGGTAAGGAAATTGTTCATCAATGATAAGTCCACACGGATGGATTTCGCATTTTAAAATATTTTCCAATGCGACGATAGCTTCTGGTTCGGTGGCTTTACCATAATCAGTTGCCTTCGAGAAAAATGTCCTATATAATATATCGTAAACAGAAATTTTACAAGACGTAGTTGGTCGTAGTTTACAAACACGGCCAAAATTTGATGTTGTAAGTCTATTCCTTCGTTCAGCATGCCAAATTTGAGAATTAGCTTGTTCTCTAGTTTTCTTTTCAATATCCAAGCGCCCGTTTCTATCTAATCGTAGTGAATTGATAAAATCGTCTTTTATTTTTTGTAACTCTTCTTTTGAAATATTATCTTCTTCGGGTAATGGTTCGGCTAAACCATAATGTTGATCCGGGCCAACATTACTCTTTTTCTGTATACTTGTAGGAAAAAGACGTTTTTTAGATTGGTTTCTTTTTTTTTTATTGGATGTAAGGAATTTCTTTCCTATTATACCTAGAAGTATATGTATATATAAAAAAAATCAAAATACTAAAAAAAAAATAATACTTCAAAGTAGGTATACCTGGGCTTATATCATTTTGTATATTTTTATGCATTAAACGAAGAAATTGTCCACTTGAATTATATGATATAACCGCAGCTTCAACTCGTGAGTTGTATGAATTTCTTTGTGAGTAATTTATTCGTTTACCCGCTAAATGTTATTAATTACACTATTGAATTGTTCACACACGTTGTTGTCAACATTCATAAGTAAACTATCAACATTGACGACTAAACGAGATATTATTTGAGATATATCAGTTAAGAATCCCGATCTTTCAGCTTCTAAAATCATATTTTTTTCATTTGGTATTGTGCCCTTGCAAAAATATGGCTCACATCGATCATGGCTACCCAAAATGTGACGAAAACTATTACTTATATCTTTCCGTAATCCTACAGTATAGTTATAAAAAAATATATATTATTCAAGTTATATTCTATACTCTGTAGTACACAATAGTCTTGTTGTTTAAAAAATTAAATTTCATAAAAAAATTTTTTTTTCAACTTACCAACTTCTTTTTCGTAATCTGATTGACCTTGTAAACTATTACGATATTCAATTGCCTTAGTTATTGAAAATCTAAAACGTAATGCATTGGCTTTTACATGTTTTCTTAACAAAATTGGATACTTCGTGTTTGTTGTCATAGCTGCTAATTTTGTACCATAATTTCGCAATAAATGATTACGACATTCTATTTTTTTTACGAGTAGTCTAGGTCCATAAGGCATGATTTCAGATAGCCTTTTTGAAACGCTAGAATCTCCATCTCCTGGTAAAGATAATTATTTTTATTTTATTATCATTTATATATTTTTATCAACTATGGTTGCTGCAACTATATATATATATACGGATATTATTTAATTTATCTTGCATTTTTATAATAATTGACACTTTAATTAAAATATTACTGTTGGTATAATTACTATATGTAATTGGTATTGTAGTTGTCATTAATTTTATTATTCCTATTTCTTTTATAAATCGTATCATTAAAATCATTATAAGTCGTATATATTTTATTTTATTTAATACAGAAATTATACCTAATAAATATATTATAATATTATCGTGTGTATAATGGGCCCGGCCCCATATCGTGTGTTATGGCTTATGAGCAAGCTCGTGTGGGGCCCATAAACAAATTATATATTCTTTATTATTTGTCGATTTTGTCGTTGTCATTATAATAATTAATACTGATAAAGCCAGTCGTTGGGAATCGTGCCGAATGGGTCATTATTGATAATGATATATTAATATTGTTACTGATATATTATATACACTAACCTATTAGTTTGTTATATATTTGAGTCCATGCATTTCCAAACTTTGTTTAAATCCATCAGCAATGGCATTGGCTTCCATGCTTGTTGCACCCTTTTTCCAATTTAAAAAACAAGTATGGTCAGGTGGAGATAGTTTTTTATTTTTGGCCCTTTGGCAAATTATACAATAACGGTTACTAATTCCCACAAACAAAATTTTTTTCGATCTATAACCTATTATTGTTGCCTAGAAAGTAGAATTATAAATAAGGTTATTCAAAACAGTTTTATAAAACTAATATACTAATATAGCATATATATATATTTTACCACTCCAGATAATGCATCATATTTAGTCTTGTAACTGCGCTTTGACCACTGTCCATCCGCAACTACAGTGCACATAGGGGTTCCATCAACATCTAATGTACCAGCTTTTATTGCTAAACGACGTTCTTCTTCACCAGCAATTTTCATTTGTTCCTCTGCAACTTCGTGAATTCTTTTGCAAATTAACTCTTGAATTTTCAGAAAAGTAGTTGAAGACATACAAGGTATATCGATTATCGCACACAATTCGGACAATTGTGTAAATCCAATTCCAGCTGCTATTGATCCATTAACGGCGGAATAATTTACTGGCAAATAAGCTTCAGGTTTCGACTTTTCTGAGTCGATAAACATAACAATATTACAAACATCACATTTAAACTTAAATGATGATCTAAACCCGTGTTTTTTCTCAGAAATAAATGTCATATTTAAAAATGTACAACCAAATGACCCTCTATGAACACTGTTTTTAATTTGACTAAAAACGTAATATCATATCCACTATTCGTCTTCCCGAACTTTCATCAACATCACATTGCCTGTTGAAGAATTAAATTTATTACGACTCATCTTCAATCAAAATATAAATTTTAAATGCATACTTATTTCTTGATTACTAAGTATAGATTCGTCCACTGTTAAGTTATGTAAATTTTCTTCAGTATCCCAATAATTAATTGCATTATCCTCCGGATCATTTATTTTTCTAATTTTTTTTTCAAAAATCGTTGGAGTTCTCATATACATTCAAATTTATATAATCAGAATTTTAATTTAAATTATTAAACATTTTTAATTTACCTAATTGTTTCCCTTGATGTGCATGATAGTTGATTGTCATCACCCAAGAAAAAAGGTTCCACAACAGATTCTACGCCCTCTGGATTGGGACTTAATTAAAAACGATGTATTGTTATAACTGATATTACGTTATTATTTATACATATTTTATATTTAATCATTTAGTATTTTACTTACTTGGTTTTGTTTTGAATTCCTAGAAAGTTCATCACTCGAGAACTCAATTTCTTTTAGTTGATAACTTTTTTGATGGTTGACGAGTACGTGTTTTTAAGTTGATCCATCTTAACGTTAAATAAAATAATTAACCACAATAAAAATTCAATTAGACATGTAAGTA
>NW_026083303.1:0-45312 GCF_020184175.1 Aphis gossypii
CGAGAAAAATATTTTTTTATATTATAATGTAAACACAATATGGTTTGTAAATTGTATGTACTATGGTTATTTTATATATTAGAATAATTATGATTATTATTATTTTATAATATTGATTATTGTTTAATAACTATACATAAAGAAATACCCTCAATTCGAGTTTAGTACTGTGTACGCAATCATAATCATTAGCGTGCGCACGTGGGAGACAGGGGAGGCGCCCGCCTCCCCTACAAGATTTTTCGCTTTTCCAAAATCGGGAAAATCGGGTGGGGGGTGATTGGAGTCTGGACCTCCTTAGCTAAGGTATTGCCTCCCTTGCTAAGAATACCTGCGCACTCTTATTTAGACAATAATAAATCAATTATCATTATTGTGAAATATTATGCCGATGGTATCGCGTCGATGTACACTTTACAATTTTACAGGACAAACATTACGTCGGTAGTGTTATTAACGGCGTGCGATTTTAATAAATCTGAATAAATGTAGACAGTAGATACCTATATAGCTTATAATTCATAAGAGTACAAGATACATTTAATATATACACATTACACAAATAAAACAATAACTAATAAATAATTATAGTGATTACGTGTATACGGCCAGATATTCCTATTATGTATGTGGTGTATATGCCAGTGTGTAGATACCTATTTTTGATGACGAGTAATTATTTTGATCGTGTTTTATGAACTTCACTGGGAAAACATAGGCTATGGCAATAGCGGCCCTCCGGAATTCCCGGGTGATGTAGGATAATACAGTTTGTTACAAAAATAATAATATATTTATATTATATATTAATAGTTATTTAAAGAATTCCTCAATAGTTTATGCTTAATACTAATATTAATTTATAATTGGACTGAGAAAATTTTGTCATTTTACCGTCACGTCTAGTATTGACTGGTTGGAACGTGTATACACTCATATTGTTTGACAAAATCAAAAGAGTTTATAGTGTTTTAATAATATTATATTCATTGTCTTTTTATTTTAAACACAACAAAGGACCAAGGTAAGTAAATATTACATTTGTTTATTAATTTGATATAATTTATTACTTGAAGATTATATAGTCTCGGATAAAATAAAATGTAACAATTGTTCAGAGGCCATCACTCAATAAAAAATCGAACTTAAAATTTTTTTGTCTTATATAGTACTCTGTGTTCATGAATTGAGAAACATAGTTTTGTTAAACTATAAAAAACTATAGTTTTTTTTTTTGGTAAACTTTTTATATTGTATTAAACAGATTGTAATATTTATTTTTTTTTTATCGTATAAAATCGGTAAATTGAAATATAATAAAACTGTTTTTAGTAACTATTTTATCTATACTATTTTATAATTCTCAAGTAAGCAATAAGTTGAACCTGATTTCCATCCGAGGCGTGTGTAGTTTATAAATATCCAAGTATTAAGCATAAGAAAATAATACAATTCCCATGAATATTGTTTTATTTTTAAACATTTATTAAAATCGTTTAATTTATTTTTTTAAATTTTTTTAAATATCAATAATTTTTTGTGTAAATGTTTATCTAGTTAACGCAAGAAAAATTAAATTAAAAAGGTATCAATATTTTTTTTAATGTACTATAATATGAGAGTTATTAAATTGGTACATGTTTAAAATCTAAATATTTTATTTCTTATATTTTCTGTAATATTTTGGTGTATAAACGTAAAACCCTTGATTATTGATTTAATAAATCCTATGTTCACTATCAGAAATGTATAAAAATTAAAACTATTTTTATAAATTATTTTAAAATTATTTATACATTGTATTTAAAATAATTCGTTCACAAAATACAGTATTTTTCAATAAGTACAAAAATTCAATCATAAAAGATGCTTTAGGCGGCTACTGTATATACTTGCCAGCAGAATTTAGAATCGCTTAGCGTAGGTACTACTCGTCTTTGTGCAATAGTTTTCAAAATTATTGCAAACAATTGTAAATAATTGTAAATAAAATCCGCAAATTTGTAAATCAGCCGAAAACATAAAAACCAAAAAAAAAAACAAGTCGAATTTTTTTATATTAAGTCCAAATTTTCCAGGCGATCTTTTTAAGACAAAAAAAAAAGTTATCTATAATATAATAAACATTTAATAATTACTTGATTGCATAAAATTAACACATTGATTTACAGTACTGCTATAGCAGTAGTTTTTAAATTTGATGTACGTATATCACTACTGCTATTGCAGTAGTTCAATATTCGTTTATTAAAACTCACTACTGCTATAGCAGTACTATTTTCAATAGTTTTATATGGTAGAGAATTTCCCACTGCCCCACTACAACTCAACGGATCTTTGGGCACTGTATTTTAAAACCACTTATTTCTATTTTTAGTATTTGCTGTTTATGATAATAATATTATCGGTAATATTATTGACAATTATTTACGACAGCTGTTTATTTTAAGGAATAACAATCAGATATTGAATTCACTATTTATAATTTATTTATTTATATAAGCTATCGATTGTTTCGTCATAATATTTAGTTATTTGATGGTACTGCTATAGCAGTAGTGATATACGCACTTGATAATTACTATGTAGGTGGACAATACTGTTATAGCAGTAGTCAAATTACTACTGCTATAGCAGTAGTATGTAATTGCGTTTCAAAAGTTACACAAAAAAAAACCACAACAATTCAGAATGTCCATCAATGTGTTAAAAAATAATTATCTTTTTAGATTCTATACGGAGTGATGAATGTATTGATTTTATAATGATGTGTGTTTTTTTTTTTTTTGTGTCTGTCGACAACATTTGGAGCAGTAAAAATGGTTCGATTTTTGACTTCAGTCCCTCTTTGAAAAGAAAATTGAATCTAGTTGGTACTTTGAGGGGGTCAAAGTTAAAAATTTTGAATATTTTTTAAATGAATCGGGAAAACCCCTAAAAAAATTAGGGGAAAACGGGATTTTTACGCAAAACCAGTTTTCGTCAAAATCGAATTTTTTATTTTGCTATAACTCAAAAACTAATCAATGTAAATACTTGAAATTTTCACAAAATGTTTATATGAGCGTTCTCCATACACGGTTAAATTTTCAAAGAATTTTGATTTTTTTTAAACTATTTATAGACAATTGAAATTTTCAATTTGTCTAAGTAGTATTTTTTTTTTTAAATAACGATAAAGATTTTTTGGCTGACCAGAAAATCTTGAACATTTAATACAAGGTTTCTTATAAGTTGTTCTTAAAGTGAAAAAAAAATCCGAAATCGTCAGTCACAATTTTTTTTTATAAATACTTAAAGTTCAAATTTTTACGAAATATGTTGAAATTGCGAAAATTTGCAAGTAATTTTGAAGTTGAAAAATCATAAAAAAATTTGTGCTTATAACTAAGGATTATAAATACAACACTAAGTTTTACGTAAGTTTTCCTTCAAGTAGCTATAGAGAAAACTCGAAGCATCATTATAGGAAAAATTTTAAGTGCATTTGAATTTTAAATGTTTACAAAATAGCGTAGAAATAATCATGGCTTTAGTATACCAGGTATATCTATGGTAATATAAGGTATTATGAATTATGATAACTAGGTACATGCAATGTTTTTGGAAAAATTGATTAACCATGCCTTGTGCAAATTCGTCCTAATTGAAAAATAAAATACTTGTTTCAAAATAGTTACGAAGTTAGCCCACCTATATTATTCTAAAACTTTGAAAATGGTATCAAACAATATTTTAATTTGCAAGTATTTGCAAGTCTGTTTTGAGAATTTGCAAGTGAAGTGGCCGCTTACTTTTGAAGTTTTACAGTTATTGTGGTATTTTGAGCTGAACTTTATTTCCATTTTGGGGCTGACTTCACATAATTTTTTCTATACAATTAAATTTATTATAAACAAAATACATTCAAACTGAATTTGTAATTACGGTATACTATTATATGTAATACAATGTATAATAATATATTATATGTTTTTTTTTTTAAATAATTGTAAATAATGAAAAATAGAAGTTTTCTACACGTTTGTGAACTTAGCGTCACTCATGTAACATACTTAAATTAAACCTTTCCAACAATTTTGTTGGACATTTGTTTTCATAAAATATACCCAATCTAGAGCCTAGATCAAGATGGGAAGAAAACCAAAGGTGAAAGGTTCAATAATTGATAGCGAGATAATTAAATACAAGGATGAAATTATTTGCCAAAGTAGTCAAAGTAAGTACACTAATTTACCAAAAATGTATATATAAAGTCCAACTTAGAATACCTATACTTAATATTTATGTTAATTCCACATCAAACTAATAGTCACCTTCTAGCAACATCACAGCTAACCTTTAGTATAAATTCTAATAATCCTATTTTATTTTATTATTACTTAATTCAGAAACAGCAGGTATAAATGCAGACGTTTGGAAGAAAATTGCGGATAATCTCAGTGTGGATCTTATTGATAAAGTAACGCCTGGATCAGTGCGTATGCGAGTATGCCGCGATGGAGGAAAATTACTGGAAATCTTAGGTTTGGTACCATCATCCAAATCTACCAAAACTGATGGCCACTATAATACTAGTTCAGAATCAACTTTAAAGTAAAATTACCTTCCTTATTAAGAAAAATGAAGCGCATTTCATAATAATTTTTTATACCGATACAAATGTATAGGCCTAATATACAAGACGACCCTTCAAGTGATGAAAGTGATTGTAGTTCACCGAAGGAAAAAATAACATTTGATATAACGTTCTCAGTAGAAGAATGGGAATTAATCAAACCCAGAGAAAAGGTTTACAATGAAAAAAAAAGAGGCCCAAGAACATATACAATGCTAACCCCGTACGAATGGAGTAATGTTATCCAAGACCACTTTTTTTTACACACTCGGCTGCCTTGTTGCTTATCATTCACTAAACCTTACGTGAGCTTCTATGGAATGACCTTTGTAAATGTGAATGGAAAATGTTCGGACTGTCACTCCATGTTCTACTGAACAATTGATGAAATTCCAGCAATGAATGCAAGGTCAGTACATATTTTAAGTTAGTACTATTGGAATGATGCGATGATTTCTTTATTACTTGTAAATAAATGTGAAACACCAAACAATTATAATCTTTTCATATTGTATTCGAAATTAGGGTTGTATTGAAGTGCAGTTTTCATGGAGATTTCCGTAAGATACATTGCCATAAACGGAGATTAATTGGATCACGAAAAGAAAGAGTTGTCAATGAAATGGTGAATAAAAAAATTGATCCTTCTGTATTTGTTCGAGAAGAAGCTGCTGTACTTATGACAGAAGGTAATTTATTATATTTATTATTGTCCTTATTATAATCTTTATATTTGTTAGGGTTTCTAAATAGCCATTTTCCAGAATCATATTGATAAACTAGTATTTTTAGATCATGTAAGTACGTCGATGAATATTACCCACTTTATATGATACGATCCAAACCAATACCAAAAGTTAGCAAATATTACCAAATTTATTGCAGACGTTAGAAAATCATCTATGTGGAAGTTATAATTCTTAAACTATTGGTGCTGGGTTTGAAGTCGAAAGCTCAAAGTGGGTTGCGAGGTTGCAATTTTATGAACGGAGGATACCTACAGCTGCAAACTAGTTGCTTCTTTATGAAAATGGTTTGAGGTTGATCCGACGAAGTCGGGAGGCTGCGTGAAGTTTTATTTTATTTTCAGTTTTATTATGCCGATGTTGGTTATGAGGTAATAGGTTGCAAATTTTCAACGCTTTTTGCTAAAAGGTTGTTAAATATTGGCACTAGATTGAAGTTTCTATGTGAAAATTGGAGGGCCAACTTCACCAAAGTCTTATAGGTGACATAAAAAATTTTTGAATAAAAGAATTTGCCAATTTCCAAAACAGATTTACTTGTATTTACTTAATATTTTCTAACTACCGTTGCTTGTTCTGGAACGTTTGGAAAAAGGGTTACAGCATACCAGAACTTTCCCCACCTAAAAAAATTGAAGTTTCTACAAAAATTATTTGCTAACTTCTGCAATAAATTTGCTAATATTTGCTAACTATTAGTTAACTTTTGGTATTGATTTGGATCGTATCATATAAATTGAGTGGGTCATGTTTATAGACGTCATGTACGTACATATTACATAATACATTGTTTATTTGTTCAGTATCTAAAGTTGCCATCAACTCATAAAAACTCATAACATCTCAAAGCCCATTAAAATGTGTTGCTTGTATTCCTTGAATTTTAATTATGCTGACCAATATTAATAATATTTCAAAAACCTGAATTAAAATTAGTTGTATTGAAACAATAATATATTTTAGGTGATGCTATCCCTGCCCAAATACCCAACTTAGGAGCATTACGTGTAGCAAAACACAGAGCATTGGTTAGTAATAGACTTGATTCAGATCCAATAGTTGCCTTGAATAAAATGAAATATCTGAAAGATTTTCTAAACACAATTCATGACATTGGTTATGATAAAACGTTTGTTTATTTTTGGAGTAACTTACAGCTTCAAATTTACAAGGATTATTCTAGAAAAGAAAAGATCATTACGATTTCATTCGATGCCACAGGTGGTTGTGTAAGAAAAATTAAAAGAAATGAAAATATACGTAGTGGTCCAATTTTTTTATATGAAGGTGTAATGAGTATCGATCAACATACCTTTACTGTTATGTCCATGCTCTCCGAACGCCATGACACCTTGTCTATAAGTACATGGCTTAACAGATGGCTACGTTGTGGATTTAAATCCCCAAAGGTCGTTATATGTGACCAATCACTTGCTTTAATGTCAGCTTTAACTCAAACCTTCACTCAGTATAAATCCCTCGAGCAGTACCTTCAAGTTTGTTATTCAATTGTTGTATTAAAAAAAGAAGAAGAGCTTCCGACCTGCTTCATAAGAAACGATGTCAATCACTTTGTACATCTTATTTCACAATGGAAAGAAGTTAAAGACTCCAAATTTGTTAGAACTAAAGAGTTAATTATAAGGGGGATGGGACTCCTTATTTTTTGCACATGTATTTATGAAGCCGAAAAAATATTAGAAGCGATTTTTACGATAATTTTAAGCACTTTGATGGCCCAATTTTGTCAGAAGCTTGTAATTCAGTTGCCAATACTCCATGTGCTGAAAAAAAGAAGTTCCTTTCAAAACTCATTTCAAATAAAAAACACTATTTGGAATTTGTAGAACAGATAGATACTGAATACCGCCAAACAAATGATGATGGATATGGTGATGATAATTACACAGCTTCTACTTCATTGGATTCCTTTAAGCAATGGGCTCAAGCAATAGCAGACAAAGCCAGAGAAAATACTCAAGATATAATTGGTCAGTTTGATAATGCACAGTTTCTTCCCAGCTTAGAGAAGTGTATAGTTAATACCATGAAATTCTTCCCATGTTGGTCTGGAATTATGAGGGATAATTTTGGATATGGAACAGAGACTGCTTCTAGTAGTAGAATAGAAGGAAACTTCAATCAATTGAAGAATAGACTTTTTAAAAATGAATCTTTACCCTTAAGGATTGACTTGTTCTTGGAAAAATTATTAATGTATTATAAAGGTGACCATTTGTTGATACAAGGGGATAATCAAGATTGGGAAGATGGTATTTCAACTGAAAATGAATCAGTTCATAATCCAGTTATTCTAGATAAGTCAACTATTGTATATGAAAATAATCGTGTTCAACATATTTTACCCACAGAACAAGAGGTAATGATTGATCAGTATTCTATAGATGATCATACATCATTACAATGTGACACTCGAGAAGACAGTATTTCATTTGAAAATGAACCTGACCCTGTTCAAAAAACCAATGATAGCCTAGTATTTGTACATTATGATGATAATATACTTCAAGACATTCAAAGAACTATAGAAAGAGAAATAAATGATGAGTTTCAAGATGAAATCTTAGTGATCTCTAAAAATATAAATGCATCTGATATTGAAATCGATGAAAGTAGAAATATTGAAAAAATAAACAAAAATAAAAATTATAAGAAGCCAATTGTACAAGACATATTATTGAACGAAAATCAAACATGTAGTGATTATACGAATAAAGAATATCCTACAGAATTATACAAATGCATGTTTTGTAAAAAATCCCTTCCTATTTTCGGATGTTCAGTTGCAATACCAGATGGTAATGAAGATTATGGACAGAAAAGAATATGTAAGGATTGTGATAGAAAAAAGTCGGAAAAGATGGAAAAATGCAATGCAACAGAAGTATGGAAAAAAAAAACAGTTATCAAAAAAAAAGAGATCTTCACATTCATACCTTGTATCACAGACAGGTTTCGAGTGTGTCGATTTTAATAAAAAAGGTTCAATCACTCCAATATTTTTATTAAAGAATGGAAATAGTTTTAATAACAGGGCTATTATGGTTCCCGGAGTAGGAAAAACGGTATTAAGTAACACTTGTTCGGTAGATTCTATGTTATCAATTTTAGCATCATCAGCTGCCGATAGTTTAAAATTCAAAAATATCATTATCAATAAGTCATCATCTAATACAACTGCAAAGTTAATATAAAGATGATTTCACAAAATGATTTTAAGGATATTTACTATGAACGATTATTACTAGTTTTGCAGTTTTTTGGCGATAAAGTAAAATATCTAGTTGGTGGGCTAAAATGTATTGATATGACTGACACAGCAGCATCGACGGCCAGTAAATTAATGGCAGACATGCCATCATTTATCAGAAACAGCAGATGCCAAAATAATTTTTGTTCTGTCAAAAATCTTGAGACAACTTCTACTATGATGTCGTTGAATAAATTTAATGACGAGTTTTCTATCCAAGTAGAATTGAACGAATATCTCAAAGAATCTGAAGAGAAATGTGTGTACTGTGGACATCAAAGGATTTCTTCAATTCGCCCTACTACACATATTTTGGTTGAGCTGATTTCACTGCCTGAAGGTAAATATAAAATACTATACGAATGTATGATCTATTTTTTTTTTTGTCATGTCGTGGCGTCGTGCAACATTACATAATATAATGCATTTTTCTTTAGATTTAGAAGCATCAACCAGTGTGGCTGACATTGAGAAATCTTCCGTGACATTGGTGAGACAAAACTTTGCCAAACCAAACCATACAAAACTATCGGAAATAGAGAAAAACTTAACAGCTTCTTCGGAAATGTATTACCTACGAGGCGTGATTCATTTTCATGGTGGTGAACGTCGGGGGCTTGGTTCAGCCACAGGTCACTATACTACCAGCGCTTTCCGAGGCAACGGGAAATGGGAAACTTATGACGATACCAAATCAACGATTCAAAAACTAAACAAGCAAACGATGTAGAATTTGTAATTTATACAATTTGATGCTTACGATTTAACTTTGTTTTTTCCAACCAATTTTTATGATTATCATACAACAATTTACAAAAAAAAAAATATCAACAGAAATTGAATAAAATAAGTGTAATGTTATTATATAATATATTCCTCATATATAAATGTGTACAAATGAATTGAATAACTATTAATATATAGATATCACTGTAAAAATATTTTTCTCGTACCCTTAATCTTTATAAAATTGATTTTTTTAGCGTTTTTGGTACCATATTGTAGTGGAGAAAACGACTAGTATGATAAGCGTGGTATTGGATTATCAGTTACCTACTCCAATACGCCAGTACCGCCACGGGAAAACGGATTTTCCCGAGTTTGGGGAGGTGTACAAATGTTTAAATTATTATTATAAACGTGTACAAATAAAATAACAATCGTTGGTACAAATTTGGAGTGGGTAGGTGCAATACAAGCCGATGGCGGTACCGGGGTAACGTTACGCCAGTACCGCCACGGGAAAACGGATTTTCCCGAGTTTGGGGAGGTGTACTAATGTTTAAATTATTATTACAATGTGTACAAATAAAATAACAATTGATGGAATTTTTTTGACCTGTATTTATACTTAGGTGGTACTGGGGTAACGGACCTATATATTATATATACAAGTGTTATATTATTTTAAATAATTTATTTGAAACCAATTGAATTTATTGTTTATGTTATGACCCATGTTTTCCTATTTGACTGCTCTCTCTGATCTACTTCTTTCTAGAATAAAATAATTTAAATATAAAATACAATTACATTTTTTGAAATATACAGAAATAAAAATATATGATAATTTATACACACTGCATTAGTTTGTTTTCAATATTTTTGATGTTGAAAACCCATAAATATCTTCTTGGTCCCTTTTTTCTATCTGGTCTTCCTCATCATCATTTTCGTCTTGTTGCCTTCTAATTGATCTTCTTTATTGTCGTTTTCTTCATGTTCTCCATCTGTTTCACAGTAATTTCCAATCATTTTTTCAAAATGTTCATCAGTTTTGAAATAGTCTTCTTGATCGTCTTTTAAACAGTTAGTACACGATTGTCCTCGACGATTAAAACAAATATTTGAACAAGTCATTCCTAGTTTTCGGCAACTACATGATCCTCTGCATCCTTTCGCATATTTACACGAAACTTTTTTCAATACTGATTGTGGAGCCGGATCTTTGTTTGTGTTAATTGGAACAAGACCGTATTTTGTATTCTTCCAACCCCAATCTAGGGGATTTTTTTCATTTCCAATCCACATTTGAATTTGGTGATATGTACGTTAAGAATGCTGACGAGTAGCTGCTTGAGTAGGAGGTAAAGAAGCAAGATTGAAACTTTTTCATTAAAGATTTTGCGAAAATCTGATATCGTAATTTATCCAATGACGACATTTCGATACACTTATCTGCATACAGCGTATTAATAAAAAGTTGACCAGCATCAACAATATCATTTGCATTAGCGTTGTCATCTGAGAAAATGGAAACAATATCTTGCAATTCGTTTTTTTCATCTAACAATTTCACGAATTGTATTTTTCTTTTTCTAAAAAATGCTGAAGTTGTGTCACATCCACTGAAAGCATGGAGAAACAATATATTATCTTTAACATGTTTTGAATATTTTAAGTTGTTAGCATTATAACACAAATGGTCCAATTTTCCTTTTCCTGGTTTCAAAAAATAAATGTTTGTACAAGATGAAGGCGATAAATCTGTCAGTAGAACCAAAAGATCAGTGTCTTCGCCAACCATAACAATACACTCTGCACTATTTGCGATCTCAATAGCACTACGAACAATTTAAGTGTCAGCATCCTCGATAGCTTGCTTCACAATAAAATTTTCATTTTAAAGCTTTTCCTGTAAAAAAAATATAAGACGTTTTTTGTTGGCATCATTGGAAAGGAATTGCTCTTGAGACATACTTACACGCATTGTCTCGTTAAAAAGTACATTTGCAGCTTCATGACGAATTGTTCTTCGATAGCGTTCTACTGATTTGGTACTTTTAGTAGCATCATCTGGATATCCATCGAAAACAATAGTGACACTATTTTTGTAATATTGTTTCACATAATTGACATACTTATTTAAAATTGAAGAAAATGTTTCTCTTATTTACCAAACAACTCTATGTAAAAGAAAACCACCATCTATTACATAAACAGCGTTTTCAAAATTATAGTCAGTTACAGGATTAAACAAATCATAAAAAATTGATTTCTTAGTCTTCCGCATTCCTTTTTCATCGAATAGTGAGAGAGGATAGGGAGCCAGTTCAAATTCAAAATATTCTTTAAATTCTTCATCCGATTTTTTCATGTATGAAATTCGTCGAAAAATAACATCAGGACTAACAGGAATCTCTTCATCGTAAATTTTTACTTTTTAAGTAAAACCTCGTAGAGGCATCACTCGATTTTTTCGCTGAAACTTGACTTGTCCAAAATTACTTCCAATTACATTTGACATTGATCCAATGCCTATTTCATATGCTAGATGGCAATTTATCTCTTTGTCTCCTATCACTCCAGTACTTATGGACATCACATTTTCTGACTTGGTAAAAGGATCATGAGATTTAAACCAATCAAAAAACTTGTTTACATGAATGGGTCTCTAGATATCCGTGACGTTCTAGCATCAACAAGCTGTTTAGTTGTAGCAAATGAAACTCCACAACAGTTTTCTATTTGCTGTGAAATGTCTATCATAGTAGTCATTCAGTTAATCCATTTGGTCATAGTACCCTCAGTTATACCTCTTCCGTGAGTTAATCCACCTTTGCTTTTCATAGACCTCATGAGTAGGGTTGCCATATTTGACTAGAGTCTCGTCGGGACGTTTTAGGAATTCTAGGATAGAGTGTATAAAATAACTCAATTTTGAAATAAAAATAGAGCTCTTCATTTTAGATAAATTATCTGTTTATTTATTAAGGTTACACACAAAACAATATTTTTAATTTATTGCAGAAGTACTTGTATGGCTATACTTTTCAGAAGATTTTGCTTTTTTCAACAATTCTTTCTCCCCTTTAATATATTGGTAGAACCCTTGGCAAGTCATGTTGTAATTAATTTGACACTGTAAAATTGACTCCATAGTCTCTGGAAGCAGGCGATTTCGTTCATCAGTCCACTGGGCCGACATTAATGAAAAAACTCTTTCCACTGTGACATTGTGTGCAGGAATTGCAAAATTGCATAATTTCAACAGTTGGCATTTTCTTTCGTGATTTTTAGTTTCATTAAAAAAATAAATCCATTTCTCTTCCACCAAATTGATCGACTTCCATTCTTCGGAAGCAAGTTTAACTTCTAAAAAGTTTTTAAGATAAATATATTGCTCAAAGAGATTGTCGCTCAAAATCTCCACACCAATATTATTGAGATACAAAATAGTGTTTTCAATTTTTTCCCATTCTGGGATTTCAGAAAGCGTCATCCAGTCAAACACTTCATACTTATAAAATTAATCAGACCTTTTTTTCAGGTACTCTGAAGCTGTGTTAAAAAATAATAGTGTTTCTTCTTCAAATTTTGCAATTAAAATTGTTGTTTCAGGTGTAGGATTCTCACTTTTAAGTTTCTGCATTTTCATTTTAGTTTGCAAGTCAATAAATTTTATAGATTTTCTTTCAATTAATGTGTTTTGTGTTTCGTATAATATTTTTCTAATTTCAATAACTGACACTTTATTCTTTTCAACACTTTTTATGTTTTTTTCAAACAAATTCAAGTTGGAATGCAAAAACAGGAAATACATTTCACTAATAGGACTTTTAAAGAAATCTGAAATGATTTTAGGTACTTTTTCTTCAGTGTCAAAAACATGTTTAAGCGGCGTTCAAAGTTTCAAGATTCTTTCGACCGCGGGCATTAATGACAGCTATCTTGTTCGTGAGTGTGACAAAAGATTCTGATGATTAATATCAACAAATTAACAGAATTCTTTCAGTTTCTCCGTCCTTACCGTGTTTATTGAAAAATAATTAAATATTTTAAGAACGATTACTTCGATATCTACTGATAATAATTCAGAAGCATTTGATATAGTATTGTGCAGAATATGGGCAGAACAACCAATACCTTCTATAGATTTCCCCAGGTCTTCTTTTATTTTATAAAAAACATTGCATTTACCTTGTCGTTGAAGCCCTCCGAAGTTGGTATTGGTGTTTTCCCCCAAAAAGCAATTAGTTTATCCAATGGAATCTGCAATTGTCTTAAAGTGTTGATACAATAATTGGAGATAGTTTCCGACGTTTCATTTTTTAAGGAATCAAACTTCAATAGCTTCTGTTGTATACCATCGTGTTCAGTGAAATATTGAACTAGAAAAGGAAACATTTTTTCAGCTTTATGATTGGACGCATCAGTGCCTATTCCGTAGTACGAAACTCCTTGCAATTTTTTTTTTATTTCTGACACAGACTGTGGGGCGAGAATATTGTTAATAATTGATGTTGCCTTCGTTTTGGCTGTGGATTGTTTTGCTGCAATTTTAGAGTCTGAATACATCATTGCATTCAGTTTTACTATAAAATCAAGTGAGCTGAAAGACTGATGATGTTTTACAACTTTATAAGCTGTTGTTAGTTCCATTAATAAGCAATGCTTCTTGGGTATCTTGTTTAATCATAAATTTGGATATGGGCGATGATGTCGATACCACAGCGAATTTTTTTTTGTGATTAGCCGTAGAAATGTGATGCTTTATATCAGCTTTACTTCCGTGAGTAACGGATAAAAAACAATTACAAATAATACAAAGCGCTTCTTCATCAGTACGCCCTTCTTTTACAAAACTCCACTCCTTCGTGTACTCATCTGAAAAATGGCACTTTCTTTTTGCAGACATTTTTGTAGCTTTATTTAAAATTACGCACTTACACAAAAGAAAAAATCGTACCGCACGTCGTCGAGTAAATAAAGTGACTGGCTGACTGACTGACTAACCTAACCCTAAGGTTGTTTAGGGAAAACAAAAAGTGGTGGCATAAAAGAACCGGCTGCACTCATGCATATTTCAACAGTAATAGTCTCACCACGCTCTGCTGAAGTCACTGCGCCTACTTGTTTCCTTCCTTTAGAAGCAATAATTTTTGATTTACTTTTAGGCACAGAATAGATACCGGTTTCATCACAGTTATAAATACGGTCAGCACTAAACTTATATGTTTCTAATAACCCTCCAAGAAGCTCATAAAACTGACCTACAACAACTCTATTAAAACCCATAGCTCGTGCAATTGAAGTGGCTTCTGGTTTCCTGAGTGATAGTTCAGGATGTCTTGCCATAAAGCATCTGTACCAATCATAACCAGCCATTTCTTTTTTTTGTGAAAAATTGTTTTTTTTTATTATTTTTGACAGCAAGCTGATATGCAATCTTTCTTAAATCTATTGAACTTAGTCCAAATAAACGTCCTTCCATAAGTTGAAGATAGGATACCAGTTCGGTTTCTTCAGTGCTTGAAAATACTTTAGATATTGGACCTAGAGCTACTTTGTTCCCAGTGTCATAACTAGGATCCAAGTTTTTTTGTTTAATCTAAAAAACATTAAATGTATTAAATATGTATATAATATATATACTTATTATATTATATTAAATAAAATATAGATAGGTAAATAATATAGTATGATTGTATCTAACCTTTCTTTCTAGCGTACTTTTAGGTACATCAAATTTAATGCAGGCATTTCGTAATGTCATACGTTTTTCCATAACTTCTTTCACAGCAATTCTCATATTTTCAGAGTCCCAATTTTGGCATTTAGAAACTCTGAATCTTGAACGTGGCATGTCTAAAAATTAAATTATTTGTTAATTGATAAAAACACGAATAATAAATTATTTAGAAAAAAATTGCTTTAAAATAATAAGAAATTAAATATTCTAACTATTGTTTATGTTAATATAATATCTATAATATTATAAAATTGGTAACTTAGGTACCTGTAGGTATAATTGAAATGACGTACACTAGTTTAAGAAGATCATTATTAAATAAAATGGAATAATTAAATTAAACATATTAAACTAGAAAAATATTTAAAAAAATTAATTGAGATAAGATGGACAGTCTTCATCTTGCCCCATTGCATTTTTCCCATCTTACCTCAAACAGTAATATTTTAACTAAACGTTTCTATTAAATTTACAATAAGAATTAACTCTACCTAATTTGCATTAATAGAAACCTAATAATATTAGCCATTATAAATAATAAATGAGTAATTAAGAATAAATAATTATTTACTTACTTATTCGCTATTTGATGTCTCCAAAATATTACATCGCCTATTGCCGTTATATTGAACACGTGCGTGTACCGTACCATTTTAATTGTTAGTTGATATTAAATAATATTATTACAGTGTGACCAATATAACACATTTTATGAAAAAAAATTTTTCCCAAAACTCAATATTTTCAATGATACGAATGTCCCATCTTACCTCTAGTCCTCGTCTTACCCAAGTTTCCCCTAGCAGAATAATTGCTATATTGTTATTGTTATTATTATTTTTTTATTAAACAAAATGCAATAATAAATCTTTGAGGTTCGTACAAAGAAAAAAAAATAACTTAACGTGGCTTTAAAATAAATAAACGTGTTAAGTTAGAAGTTTCTTTAAAAAAAAAAAAAATAACTCGTTAAGATAGAAGTTACTTTTTTAAAAAAAAGTAACTCGTTAAGTAACTTAACTTTAACTTTTTAACTTTTTAATGCCCAGCCTTGGACTTAATACTAACTGCACACTTTCTAAAATATCATACATTAAACGACAAAACATTAACAAATTATGTATTGTTACTTACAAATAAAATAAAATAGAGGAAATTTTAAGTTTTACTGTAGTGCGTTTGAGATAATGATATAGTAGGAATATTTTTTGATTATTCATTTAGAAATATAGCATATTATATCCAAAGCATTGTTAGCAATACTTTTCTGGAAATATGGTATAAACAAATTATTGGGTGATGAAGTAGCCAAACATAAATGCCTTAACAGAAAATAATTTGCCCCGGTATCGCTGGAATTAAAAAATACAAAAAAGTTTTTTTTTTAATTCGATACTTTCCGAAACAACGAGTGCTATACGCAAAATCAATTCATATGTATTAGGTACTTATCGGCAATCGTCAAAATCGACTGCGTAATAATATTATATAGCCATATAGGTAATCATTTATAAGTTCATATTTTAAATAACGATCAACGTCTTATACTAGTTTCCAAAATAAAATAAGTCTTGTAAAATAATTGTAGGTATATAGTAGTGATGGGCATTATTGAATAATAACTATCAAATTATTCGATAGTCTTGCTAAATTAGTTATCTGAATAATCGATATCGATTATTCGATTTATTATTCGAAAGAATAATTATTTATTACCTTTTCGATTATTATTTATTTTATTATTTTAAATATTTATTGAATCACCTTTATCACTACACTATATTATTATCAAAACAAAAACCTTCCGTCTAACTCCGTGTAAAAATTAGCCAAGTAAAAAAAAGAAGAAAAAAAATCATTGTATAACCAAAACATTTTTCGCTTCATGTAGAATTTATAAAAAAAAAAAAAATTATATATTATTTATTTATTATTGAATAACTATTGTTAATCAGTAACTATTTTGTTATCACTTTATCAGTTTATTATTATTACTAGATGTGCCTCGCTCTGCTGTGAAATTCGGTCTAAGTGAGTACCCTAGGTCGGAGACGGGACTGTAAAGAAAATATCGTAAAAAGTCTAGTAGTCACAATTTTAGTTAACCTAACCTTCGAGGAGGTCAGTGTGCTTCGATTTCTGGGCTGGTGGAAGCCGCCTTTGGAGCCTTCGAGGGGGTCGTGTAAAAATCGTGTAATCAGGAATTCGGTCGGAAATTGTAATCGGGTGTCTAGAAAAGAAATCATACACTAAAAAAGTAAGAAAAGTACTGAAGTCGAGTAAATAAATACGAAAATTTTTAATTAAGTGTCTAGCTATCAGTCCTAAACTGGTGTAATACCGTTTCCCATTGCATGCCCTGTCTTTTTGTATATAAAAAAAATGTATTTAGCGAAAATGGTAGTCGAGTGTCTAGCTATCAATCATCACATCACGTAACTAAATCTGTATCCTAAATCTATATCTGACAATACAATCCACCTGCGCCTCCGACGTCGAAAGTCTAATGTTGTATTGTAGGATAATTAGTATAAAGTCGAATAACATATTTTGAGCATTCAAATCGAGTTGTCAGTTATCATTGGGAAAAATCGAATTAAACGCAATTAGACCCACCCACCACGTAGGCAATCCGATTGCGCCGGATCGTGGACAATGTGTGAATAGTAGGTTATGATACCAATATAGTATAATATGAACAATCTCATATCGTGTCCCGTCGCTTGCCTGGTTCTTTTTTTTATATTATAAAATTTATTTAGTGAAAATGGTAATTGAATGTCTAGCTATCAGCCATCATAATATGATGTAAATTGATGTCCGAAAGTTAGATCCATAATTGTCATACTTCCTAATGTCAAAGTTCAGATGTTGTTTTTGATATATAAGAAACTATAAAACATATCAGATGTCATAAAAATTGAAAACATAACAATTCAAAATTTACTCCCTTAACGCGTTATAGTAATACACTTAATAATATGTATATATACTTATAATAATAGCGGCCGGTGTGCCTCGCTCTGCTGTGAAATTCGGTCTAAGTGATATTCGCTCTAAGTGAGTACCCTAGATCGGAGATGGGATTGTAAAGAAAATATCGTAAAAAGTCTAGTAGTCACAATTTTAGTTAACCTAACCTATCCAGGGGTTATGGAAGGCGCCGAGGGGGGTCCTAACCTAACCTTAGATGGGGTCGAGTGAAAATAGTTTTACGGGGAATTCGGTCGGAATGGTAATCAGGTGTCTAGAAAAGAGATCATGTACTAAAAAAAGTACTTAAGTCGATCGTTGTGTTTATAAGTTATTATCTATAGTTAATATACCTAACTGATAGTATTATCATTGTTATCGCTCTCGTGTAAAAGTTTATCTCGACATAATTGCCCGGCTGTTTTTGGAATGTGTAATTATGTAATAATATATTTATTACATATACATAATATAAAAATACGAAAAATGGTAATTGATTGTCTATTACTCTTCAACCAGTGTATACGACGGTGTTCGGTCGCTTGCCCGGTTCTTTTGTGTTTGTAAAACAAAAAACAAATGAATTCGAAAATTTGCAATTGAGTGTCTAGCTATCCGTCCTCAACCAGTGTAAATCTATTCCTGTGAAAGTGTGATGTTAGTTCTTAAACACATACATATTATATAATAATTTAATCGACCACATCATATATTGTACAATGTACACATGTATTTGAAAATCAAATTAAAGGAATATAAAGTATTTTAAAGAACCTACATAGTAAAGTGTAATATTAACAAACAATAAATATATATTATTGTATACGTAAAATTAAACTTGGCAATAATACGTTTAAGTATTGGAGTTTATTCTTTTTAATTGTTTGTAATGGTAAATAATTAAGAATATTGTATATTTTTATGATATATTTTGAACATGAGACATAAAAAAAAACATACAGAACAATGTGTATTATAATTATTATTATAATGTAAGTAATTAATGAAAATATTACATGCATAAAACGCTGTACATGGTGTGTGTTATAACAATTGTTATGGTCAACAGTGTCTGGTTTGGTTACAAATCAGTAACTACAATGCTTATGTTGTCTTATAACAATTAAAATTTTTGTTCAATGAAACAATGTCAATCATTACTTGTTATGTTTCTTAAGGACATTGACAAACAATATAAATACAAATTAAATGTGTAAATACGACAAATATTCACGTTGAAAAAGTGCGAGGTACGAACGTAATGAGAATGTTGTTGACCACATCGACCGACGATCCCGGAAAAGAACTTAAAAATAATAAAACACATCAGTGGCGCAACCAGGATTTATTCAAGGGGGGGGTCCAGGAACATTTTTTATTTATTATATATTGTTTTTTTGTTCTCTTCCTGAGTATATACTTTATACATTATAAATACATTTCATTGCTTTATATACACAATTATATTATTATACCAACTCTAATAATAATTATAATCAATACATTTTGATGAAAACTTTTGGGTAACTTTAAAAATATAAAATAAAAATAAATACTATGGCATGATCCAAGGGGGGGTCCGGGCCGGGGTCCACCCCCCTGGTTGCGTCCTGGAACACATTAAGTTGTAAGTATAAAAAAGCGGCATCCTCGAATCACATACGGACTTTGTGGTAATACGGCCCGGTAGTAATTCGCGTTGCATTCTGAATTGGACGACTATAAATTATAATGCATATCCCTGTAATACTCGGGGCGGATGCGCTAATTAATTAGCTTATATGAATGATAGAAATTGTACTTACCGGTATGTAAAACGTCCAATGAAGTTAAAAAAAAAATATATAATATAATATATAATATGTACTAAAAAAAGTACAGAAAAAAGTGCAAATTTTTGTTTACGTAAAGACAAACGTGTTGCATGAATGTCAAAGAAAAATTGCCTGATGCAGGGGCACCGGACCTAGGTCCTCAACGCTTTTCGCTCTCTATTCCGCCACAACATAGCACCAGTATTAACAAATATTAAATACCGCACATAATATAATTTAATTAATATTACAAAGGATATTATTAAATATTAATTGTCAATCGTCACTAATGGGTAGACCGATGGACCAGACTTGTGATTATTTATAGTACTAACTCCAACCATAAATGCGTAATATGCAATGGAACAACGAACGTCTTATGGACGCCATTCAATTTGAATTGTTCATTCGAAGTGAGTACACGTATTAGTTATTTTAACCTTTTCGCGTGTATTTTTTGTTTGTTTTTAGGTGAACTATGTCATTTTACTTTTTACTTAATTGATAATTTAATATTAAATGTTATAGATTATGTTCAGTTTCAGAAACTGTACGGTGATGGTCAACACCGACCAAAAATGCCAAAAAAGTATGAATATCAAAAATAATGAATATTTACAATGTTACCTATACACTTTTATTTTTCAGGATGCTATAAACTGTAGTGTACAAAAGGCCATCTGGCCCGTGATTGTACGCATATTTTGTAATTATATATATTATTATTATTATTGCGCGGGGGATGGCGGCACTTATTCTCCGGACACCGTGACTTGCCCGAAGAAAATGCCACCCGGTGACCGCGAATCGAACCAGCAACCGGCTGCGCGCAACGACGCCTTAGACCGCACGGCCACCTCGTCCCCCAATATTATTAATTAATATTGATTGTTAAATTGATTTAAATACAGGACAGAGAAGAATGTCCAAGCGGTAAGCAATAAGTTTTTTATTGTTATTTTTTATATTATTATTTTTCTAAATTTTAAATTTGTTATGTTTATTTTTTCAGAATAATAAAATATAATCAATATATTTGTATGTGTTTTTCTTTAAGAGTTTTCCTGGTGTCTATATTTATATTAATATAATATGAGTGTATCTAATAATTTAAATAATAGTATCAGTTGTAGTAGTGCAACTTCAATGTATCATGTCTGTAAAGGAAAGTACCTATAAGTTCGATCAAATTACTTACATTACAATTACAGGTATTTATGCAGCTAATAGGTTAACCTAATAATAATAATGATATGTTAACATGTGTGTTTTAAGTACCATTATAATTATGTTGAGTGTTGGCGCCGTTGGTATTGTTATAAGTATTTTTTATTTTTTGGTAGTAGCATAAATATTTAATAGATGTATGTATGCTTATTCAGCTTATTGTAATCTTAAGTATATTATATTATATTAATTAATTAATTTTAAAATATATAATGCAATACAATGTAAAAAAAGAAATTAAGCAGTATAATAGGTAATAGGTATTGGTTAATTTACATGAGCTATTGCGTATAATACATTTAATTTTTTTTTTTTTTTTAATTTCATTTTCACATAAAAATGATGAAAATAGAAGAATTTTTGTAAATAAATTAAATATTAATAATAAGAATAAATAACAAAATACATTTAATAAATTCATATTTACCATATTAAGTTACTATAATAACATGTCCAATGTCTATCCAACATATTATATTCAGTCATAACAATTCTGCTTAAGTATACACACACAGTAATATAAGTATATATATATATTGGTATACCTCATACCAGTGTATGTATTGAAATGTCACACTTATAATCATAATCATAACTATACACTGTGTAACGTGCCACGTACAATCAGTTGAATTGATGTCGAAAGGTTGTTTTGAAATAATGAAAACTCTCGAAATTATTCTAAGTGTTTTTATTTAAAAATTATTCTAAGTCCAATTAATTGAACTTCTGAAAAATATTCTATGTCCAAATGACAAAACTATTGATCTGGGTGACGTGAAGGTGCTCGTTCTAACTCTGGTGGATCACGTCTGAAATGTGCCTTTTCTGGGCCCCCTTATATATAATCCAGGGACTCCCGCGGTACCTTCAGGTCCCTGATGGTCAGTGCCACCTGCATCCGCTTCTTCCCACGCTTTGCGTCATCCGCGTGACAGTGTAAGTCAATTAGATATCTATATTATTCTATCGGGTGGTAATTGTATATCTATAATATTCTACCGGGTGACAAGCATACGTGCGATGATCTGTCTTTGACCCTGAACGATGCCGCCATATAATATAACTTGTTACAATGCAAATATTGTCGATGTGGCCAGCGTTCTCACGCCGCTCCGCCGCCGTTGACGATTGTTAATATATTAAGAAAATCTGTATTTGATCACCTGCGCACTTTTAGAACCTTTTAGTATCTTATTTGTTTTACCCTTATCGTATTTATAAAAGTGTTTGTTGCACCCCCAGTGTTTAGGTTATTGTTGGCTGTGAAATGTGGAATGTGGTAATTTATATATTGTAACTACCAGAGCACGTTGCAACTGTATAAACACTATAAACTCTTGTTTCTTATCCATATGTACAGTGTCAGTGTGTTGTATCTATTATAATAGTCCAATATATTAGGCAAAACATTAAAACAAATCAAATAGGTATCAATTGTACAATACAATATATAACAATATTTAATATAGGAAATAATAATATATATAATTTATTCAGAGAAATTGTTACAGTATACATTAAAACGTATTACACATTACATCATAGTCAATTTAAAGGACATGCATAATAAAATACTATAAGAAAAGTGTCATAAACATTTCCTACAGAAACTCTTAGGTATGATTAAGAATATTTGCAATTACAACTTTGACTTACCTAACTATACCTGTACCTAACTCTTTCAGGGGCTTTTATTAATGAAACATATCAATTTAAATGTATGTATGTGTGTGTGTGTGTGAATAAATATTATATTAAAAAATGAAGAGTATGCCATCATATATACCTGTAAAATTCCGTATAATTCGTGTGTAATAAAGCTTATATTAATTGTCTATTTAATATAACGTTTCCCAAAGCAACGTACACTTGAAAGTTGAAACCCTCATACCTATAGGTATTTACGTAAAATGGGTTGAAAATACAACAACATATTATAATATAACAAACAGCCGATAAAAAAAAAAAAAAAAAAAAAAAAAAAAAATCGAAAAAATAATAAAATCATCGAAAACCCGCGTAATAATCGAACCTAACCTAAGAAAAACGCGTTATCGAGACGGCGGAGTTGGAGAACCGTCTGTTTTCGCGATAACGACGGCGGCGGGCCATGGAAGAAAAAAAAGGCGACCGAGGCGCACTCTTTTCATAGTGAAACGAACTATTGTTCACGCTTTATTATATAAGATATAAAATAATATTTAACAAGTAATTTTTGGTTGTCAGTTTCTAAGTTTGTCACTTGCCACTTGTTATTTTCAATTTTGTTTGTTTACTATTAGGTACTATTACTATATTAGTACAATAATAATAGTAATTATGTCGTGGCAAAAAAAAAAATAGTTCAACGGTGTGGAAATATTTTAAGAAGGATACAAATAACCAAAATGAAGCGCAGTGCTTAATTTGTAAAAGTACTTACAAAAGGTCAAATGGAACATCGAATTTGATGGAACATTTAAAAAGAAAACATATGGGCATTTTAGACCGTGATAATATGCTTCTACAAAGCCAGGAACAGGGGAGCATTGACGAGCCAGGTTAATTATATGCAATTTAATTTATAGAAATAAATAAATATACTATTATACTAGCGTAGGACATTTCTTACTAAATTAATTTGTATATTTTACAGGAACGTCTATAGGATCCCAACATTCCCAACCACAAAGTACTTCGCCCAACCTACCGGTCAGTTATTTTAGTACCAACAACAATTGTAATGAGCCTACAATGGCAACAACTGAATCTGAGCCACCTTTAAAGAAACAAAAACAACTTGTATTGTCAAATAGGTAAAACTCAATTAATGTTACTACATTTTATTATGACTAATGGTATAAATGTGTATTTTATTAGTATAAATCTTAAATGAGTTTATTTTTTAGTTTACAGCGAGGACTTTTCCAACTGGTTTGGATACATCAACCTCTGGAAGGTTTCAGAAACATGAGTTATGTTGTTTAGTTAAATACAATTTTAGGTTAAGTATATAAATAGGGTAAAAGTATATTACAACAAAAAGTATCATATTTTAAATATTTTTATTTTGAAAAAATTATTAGCACCTAATTGCCAAATCAAATAACTGATATTTTAGTTATCAGAAAAAATATTAATTCAACTGGTTTGAATGATAGTTATTACTAGAGCAAGGATTTTCGTGCACTTAAAAATCATCATATTATATGCATTTAAAAATATGCAGTTAAATATTATGTCCTCAAAAAAATGTATAGCTCTAAAAATTATTTTATTATATTATTTTATTTTCATTAACTATTTAAATTTCATAATTTTATATCATCTCTCTATAAGTTTTACCTAAATTTGATATCATTTTATAAAAATCATATTATATTCATATTAATATCAACGTTTTAAACGATTTTTTTTTCTTTTTATAGTAATAGAATAATTTTTAAATATACAGTTAAGATAAGGTTGAGAACTACTGATCTAGTTATTACTTATAAAACATAAGCAATAGTATTTTCTACTTTCCATACTTATGACTAGATAATTTTTATTTATAATAATATGTTATAATTACATTTTTACATCTGAACTATTTATTACTTAATAAGTGTTGTTCTAGATTTGGAGCACCATCAGAATTGCAAATTAAAGTATTTTATGAAGCGATTGTTAGAATGATAGCTGAGGACTTGCAACCCTTATCCATTGTGGAAAATGAAGGCTTTAGAAATATGGTTAAACTATTGGACTCTAGGTAAATATAAATGAATAAAATATTTTGTATTTCAATTGTAATACAATTAAAGAAACCTTTCATAAGTAAAACATTAAATAGTTAGTAAAAACCATGAAGTAGATATGTACATACATTTTTTTTATTTAACTTATTTACTAAACATTATACATAATATACATAAACAGTCAAAAAATACAAAAAATAATTTTAATAAATAAAACAACAAAACAAATATAAAAAAAAAAAGCGGGCAAGTGAGTACCGCTCTGCTGTACATTAGGTGCCGTATGGATCATTATTATATATTATAGGAGTGTTAAATTTGAATCCAATGAATAGTTATCATTGTATACGAAAAACGATTCTGAACGAAGATGATTTGTCAGCCTAGGATATAATTTCTAGTGGTTGGTGAAAAAGGTGGTTTATGTTTTAATTTCCTGAATACAACAAAATTTAAGTTCTTTTATAACAATTGTAAGCTAAACTTATGAAAAACCTTGTGTTAAATTTTCAACTCTTAGCTACTTATACAAAAATTTTTATGAAATATACCTACAAAATAATTTGCAAGTATTCATAGTTTTGACGAATTTTGGTCAATACTTGAACTTCAAATGCTAATAAAAAAAAATTGTGCCTATATATTCTTATAATTTTTTAATCACTATAATAATAACTTATGAGGAACTTTGTATTAAATTTTCAAGTATTTTGATAGGGCCAAAAAGATTTTATCGACACATAAAAAAACAATTTTCAGAAAAATTGAAAATTTCAGTTGTCTATAAATAGCTCAAAAAAAGTCAAAGTATTTTGAAAATTAAATCAAGTAAATAAAATGCCAATCTAAATAACTGGTAAAATTTTCAAGTATCTACAACTTATACTTTTTGAATTATAACAAATATCAAAAATCGTTTGAGGCTAAACTGTTATTTAACGCGGTTTTTGTAAAAATTTAAATTTCAAACACTCATAAAAATTTTTTGTCTGAATCCGGTAGAGTTTTTTTTACAGATATTTGAAGAAAAATGTATGGAGAACCTTGTACCAAATTTTCAAAACTTAGTTATAAAAGAAAAAAATTTTATGGTTTTTCAACTTCAAAATTACTTGCAAATTTTCGCGTTTTCGACAGATTTCGTAAAAATTTGAACTAAAATCGCTTATAAAAAAAAATTGTGTCTAACGATTTTTAATTTTTTTTAGCTACATTAAAAACAACTCATAAGGAACCTTGTATTAAATTTTCAAATATTTTTTGGTCATCCAAAAATTTTTTATCGACACTTTAAAAAAAAATTTCTCAAAAAAATCGAAAATTTCAGTGGTCTATAAATAACTCAAAAAAAGTCAAAATTTTTTGAAAATTTAACTATATACAGATACCACTGACATTAACATTTGGTGAAAATTTCAAGTATTTTCAGTGATTAGTTTTTGAATTACAACCATAAAAAAAATCGATTTGGTCGAAAACTGGTTTTGCGTAAAAATTGCCGTTTTTCCGTCATTTTTTTTTTGTTTTTCTCGATTTTTTTGAAAACTGTTGGAAAATGTTAACTTTTTACCTCTATAATGCACCAAGGATATTCACTTTTACATCGGAAACCACCCCCATAGTTTGAAATTGGAGCATTATTTCGACTAGTTATGCTGTACACAGACACAAAAAAAAACACACATCATTGTAAAATCAATACATTCATCACTTCGTTCAGAATCTAAGATTACGACTAATTTCAGGTATCAAATTCCTAGCAGAAGGGCACTTGGACGAACTATAATACCTAGTATATATTCAAATGTTCGAAATAAGGTTCAGACTCTTTTAAATGATACCAGTTTTATAGCTCTTACTACTGATATTTGGACTTCAATTAACACCGATTCGTTTTTAACTATAACAGCTCATTTTTTTCCAAAAGGCCAAAGCCAACTGAAAATAGTTGTTCTTTGTACAAAAAAACTAGATCAGAGTCATACAGCAACTCATTTGGAAGAAATAATGACCAGTGAGTTAAATAGATGGGGAATATTAAATAAAGTAATGGCCATTGTTTCTGATAGTGGGGCTAATATCAAGTCGGCTATAAGATTAATGAACATACAACATATTCCTTGTACTGCTCAAAAACTTAATCTTGTAGTCCAAAAAGCCATATACCTCAACGAAGACGATTCAGTTGGAGATGAATCAAATGAACTCGATTCGGTGAAAATTAAATTAATTTTAAAGAAATGTCGTGTTATTGTGGGTTTTTTTAAACGAAGTGAAGTGGGGAATAGGATTTTGGCGGAAAAACAAAGGCAACTAGGATTCACTCAGCTCTTGAAACTCAAACAAGATGTTCGTACACGATGGAACAGCACACTAATAATGTTGGAAAGATTAGTAAAATTAAAAGAGCCCCTCACAGTGACAATGATATCAGTTAAAGGGCTCCTTCAAACCTTACACCTGAAGAATGGGTCATTATTGAAGATATAGTACCCCTATTGCGACCATTTAACAGCTTAACAATAGAGTTGTCTGCTGAACAGTATCCTACAATATCAAAAGTTGTACCATTATTACGAGGTAATTAATTATTTACTTTAAAAGTTAGATTTAATTTATACTGTATTCATTATTTTATATTTAGGATTGCAAACTTCATTAAATTCTAAAATTCCAAAAACATATCTTGGAAGATTTATAAAATCAAATTTAACATTACAAATAAATAGGCGTTTTGAAGGGATTGAAAAACAATCCCTAACTCCATATTTTTCTCGTGCCACTCTCTTAGACCCAAGATGCAAAAAAGCTGCTTTTGCAGTTGAGGAAAATGCTTCTGATGTCGAGAAAAGTATTGTTTCGGAAGTAGCAAGTATGACAAATAATACATTAGAAGATACTGGTAAATATTTAATTGATATGTAAATACTTAATAAATATAAGTGACCAATGACCATTACTGTTCTATTAAATTTTTCATTTACATCATACTTATTTTAATTTTAGAACGTGAAGTTTCTACAGACCAAATTGAGGAAGACTCTGAAAATCTTTGGAACTTTTTACAGAGTAGAGTTAATAACGTGCAGGGTCAAACAACATCAACTAGCAGTGCTATGAGTTTGATGAGACAATATTTAAACATGCCTTATCAAAATTTAAATTGTAATGTGGCCGAATGGTGGCTTAACCATAAATCTGTATTGCATCCTCTGAGCGAAATTGCATTAAAGTATACCATGATTCCAGCGACATCTGTTCCTTCCGAAAGAATCTTCTCCAAAACAGGACAAATAATGAGTGCTAGAAGAAATAGACTATTGCCAGATAATCTAGACACTCTAATTTTTTTACATAAAAATATGTAGTTTTTAATTTTTCTTTAAACTTTTAAAAATATAACTATCCATAAAATTATTAAAATAAAAGTTATAATTTAATAAAATATTTTAAATTGATATATTTTTTGTATTATTATTTTCAGATTTCCAACTGGTTTGGAGACATATCAACCAACTTATCCAACTGGTTTGGAGTTTAGAGAAATGTCAACCACCTTATCCAAGTATCCAACTGGTTTGGAGACACATTAACTGAATGTACTCTGGAGATATGCGTTATACAATTCAATTCAAAGAAACTTCATATCTTATTAAATCAAGGCTGGGCAAGTTAAATTAAGTTAAAAGTTACCTCTATTTTTTTTAACTTACGAAAGTTACAAGTTAATTAGAAAATAAAAGTAACTTAACTTTAACTTATTAACTCGTTAATGCCCAGCCTTGTATTAAATAACAAAATAGTTTATGAAATCATACTTTGTTTGATTATTAATCTGTTGTTTTTCAGGAAATTTAACAAAACAAGATAATAAAATAACAAGATATTAACAGTATACAAAACAAAATTACTATATTACATTATAAGTTATAACACAATTTCTTAAATAGAACAAAATAATAAATTAATAGTAAATAAACAAAATTATTATAGTATAGAAATGTTTTTGGTTTTTTAATTACCCTACCCCTTTTTGTTTTAGTCTCAGTATTATTGCTCACCATCCTCATTAATTGACTTAGGCCAACCACATTTAGAATATTCTAGGACTTTTCCTAGCACCTCATAATTTTGCATTTTTAGTATAATATGCGAAAAGCGAAATAGCAAAATGTCGGACTCGGAGGTACGAACTACAATGGTCTACACTCGACGAGAACGAAAACAGAAGAATGAAGAGCCAGATGAACTTACTGAAAGCTGGCTTATTGCCGAATTTTCTGATCCGATATATATTCTTTACTCTATGGTGTATCGATATTTTGTTATCCCTACACATTAGCACATTAGGTTAGTCGACTTAGGTTGTGTATCGATATGAGTAATATCGATACTTTCTTTTGATAATTTGCAAGTATCGATATTAGTCTGTCGATTCGATACGAGTAAAATTATCGATACAACGTCCTTACACCGATTATTCGAATAATTATTCGATAGTTTTGATTATTCGGTCATGCTAAATATTATTCGAATAATTATTCGAAAGTTTTAATTATTCGGTCATGCAAAATATTATTAGAATAATTATTCGATAGTCTATATAAATAATCGAATAATAATCGATAGGTAGTACAAATTATTCAGTACCGCCCATCACTACTAAATAGTAGTAGTAGGTAGAGGTCTAATACTTATCTAACAATATTACATATTTTATTAGTATAGATTGTGAACATTTAATTAAAAATAAATACTTACCAAGAGGTGATTATCAACAATTTATAACAATGTTCTTTTTCTGACAACCGAGGAACTGACACTCACGATGACTTGACGTATAATAATTAATAATCAAAGTATTATAATATAAAATAATATTTCAATAACTAATCATAATGTATATATTTAGAAATAATACTGAACACAATGCGGGTAATTTCATTATTTCGGGTCCTCGCGTTATATTTGTTATATTTGTGGATCTACGAGTATAATGGGTAAATATAATGTCAACAACAAGACAAAATTATAAATACTTGACCAGCTTTTTTTGTATCCCAAAACGTTATAATTTAAATTAAAATAATATGATATTATGAAGTTATTTATGTTACCACGTCATATAAATTTAAAATTATATCACGGGTGATATCATGTAATCTGAACTGTATCTTACTATCATTATCTGTTAGATAGACATAAATTCAAATATATTGATATCCAAAGAAATCGCACATATTCAAAAGATTTGCAAATAAATAAAAAAAATTACCGTTTATATCACTCTCCATTGAAAATGAATCGGATGATGTTGACATCTCAGACTGCACATCATCATCTATTTTAATGTAATTATTGAATTATCAATTCATTAGGATATACAATTTAAATTAATTACCTTTTCTTTCTTTTTGTCCTGCAACTGTGGCAACATTTTTTACACTAGAAAAGCAATGCTTCTCAAGGACTTGTTCTTAGGGTTTTTTGCTTGGAAGTCATTGAAAATGCCTCGGATGATGTTGACATCTCAGACTGCACATCATCATCTATTTTAAATATAATTATTTAACTATAAATTCATTAGGTTATTATATTATAAATAAAATTAATTACCATTTATATCACTGTCCTCTACAACTATGGCATCGTTATTTTTTCTAGAAAAAGCAATGCTTCTCAAGGACTTGTTCTTAGGTTTTTTTTTGCTTGGAAGTCATTGAAAATGAATCGAATGATGTTGACATCCCAGACTGCACACTACCGTTATCTATTTTAGACATGGGTTTTGAAATATAAATTCAGTACAATTATTCTTTATTTATGTTTATACATGAAGGCCAATTACCATTTATTTTTTCTTCTGCAGCATTAAAAGGGGGTATATCTTTTAGATAATTTTTTAGCTCAACTCCATTTTGATTAATTGGGTCGTCTTCTTCTTGACTGCTATATTGGTCATCGACATTGCTGCTGTGAACTAATGTGTCTGAGAATGCCCTGTTCATTCTTCTAAGACCCTGATTGTAATTTCCTAAAATACCATATTGGAGATAAAACTATTAATGAGAAAATATGTGCTTATATCATACATAACCACCCTTGATTTTTAAGATTGCAGCACTATTACTGCTCCAAATCTTGTCCCCAGACAAAAAAAAAATCACTTCATAGTAAAATCAATACATTGATACAACTCCGTTCAGAATCTAAAATTAAAATCAAAATTTAATACTCAAGAACTTCTTTAATCACATTCACTTCATAACCTTTACACAAAGACCCATAAATAGATGAAACTTTGCTCATTTTATCTATTTTATGGTAATTTTTTTTGTCGGATATTTGCAATACAATTTGCCTTCCACATAATAGGACCACGATATTGGTACTAGGTCAATTTGTTTTACCATATTTGTTGTTTTCTATAAATTTAATTATGAAATGTGTTACATCTTTCTTATAATCCATATTTTTAATAATTTTTTGACAATTTGTCAGATCAATTAAAAATTATAAAACTGAAAACGTAAATTTAACATTTATATAACACAAAAATTTAATTAAAGAACAAAAAAATAAACAAATATTTAACAATATAAGGTATTAATATACATATATTGTAAAACATTATTGACTTAACACTAATTTTTAATAGAATAAGTAGTAATTTATAGCAAGTAACAAAAATAATTGTTGTAAAAGTAATGTTTATGAACTATGAAGAAAAGTAACAACAAAACTGCTTTGGCCATTTTCAAAAAAAGGCACATTTTTTGTGTACATTTTCTAAAGGAATAATTTTTTTCCTTCTTGATAATTTACCCAATTTCATGATCCCAACTTCTGATGAATTACATGGATATGGTGGGGACAACACCAATACCAACTTCGGAGGGCTTCAACGACAAGGTAAATGCAATGTTTTTTATAAAATAAAAGAAGACCTGGGGAAATCTATAGAAGGTATTGGTTGTTCTGCCCATATTCTGCACAATACTATATCAAATGCTTCTGAATTATTATCAGTAGATATCGAAGTAATCGTTCTTAAAATATTTAATTATTTTTCAATAAACACGGTAAGGACGGAGAAACTGAAAGAATTCTGTTAATTTGTTGATATTAATCATCAGAATCTTTTGTCACACTCACGAACAAGATAGCTGTCATTAATGCCCGCGGTCGAAAGAATCTTGAAACTTTGAACGCCGCTTAAACATGTTTTTGACACTGAAGAAAAAGTACCTAAAATCATTTCAGATTTCTTTAAAAGTCCTATTAGTGAAATGTATTTCCTGTTTTTGCATTCCAACTTGAATTTGTTTGAAAAAACATAAAAAGTGTTGAAAAGAATAAAGTGTCAGTTATTGAAATTAGAAAAATATTATACGAAACACAAAACACATTAATTGAAAGAAAATCTAAAAATTTATTGACTTGCAAACTAAAATGAAAATGCAGAAACTTAAAAGTGAGAATCCTACACCTGAAACAACAATTTTAATTGCAAAATTTGAAGAAGAAACACTATTATTTTTTAACACAGCTTCAGAGTACCTGAAAAAAAGGTCTGATTAATTTTATAAGTATGAAGTGTTTGACTGGATGACGCTTTCTGAAATCCCAGAATGGGAAAAAATTGAAAACACTATTTTGTATCTCAATAATATTGGTGTGGAGATTTTGAGCGACAATCTCTTTGAGCAATATATTATCTTAAAACTTTTTAGAAGTTAAACTGCTTCCGAAGAATGGAAGTCGATCAATTTGGTGGAAGAGAAATGGATTTATTTTTTTAATGAAACTAAAAATCACGAAAGAAAATGCCAACTGTTGAAATTATGCAATTTTGCAATTCCTGCACACAATGTCACAGTGGAAAGAGTTTTTTCATTAATGTCGGCCCAGTGGACTGATGAACGAAATCGCCTGCTTCCAGAGACTATGGAGTCAATTTTACAGTGTCAAATTAATTACAACATGACTTGCCAAGGGTTCTACCAATATATTAAAGGGGAGAAAGAATTGTTGAAAAAAGCAAAATCTTCTGAAAAGTATAGCCATACAAGTACTTCTGCAATAAATTAAAAATATTGTTTTGTGTGTAACCTTAATAAATAAACAGATAATTTATCTAAAATGAAGAGCTCTATTTTTATTTCAAAATTGAGTATTTTTATACACTCTATCCTAGAATTCCTAAAACGTCCCGACGAGACTCTAGTCAAATATGGCAACCCTACTCATGAGGTCTATGAAAAGCAAAGGTGGATTAACTCACGGAAGAGGTATAACTGAGGGTACTATGACCAAATGGATTAACTGAATGACTACTATGATAGACATTTCACAGCAAATAGAAAACTGTTGTGGAGTTTCATTTGCTACAACTAAACAGCTTGTTGATGCTAGAACGTCACGGATATCTAGAGACACCATTCATGTAAACAAGTTTTTTGATTGGTTTAAATCTCATGATCCTTTTACCAAGTCAGAAAATGTGATGTCCATAAGTACTGGAGTGATAGGAGACAAAGAGATAAATTGCCATCTAGCATATGAAATAGTCATTGGATCAATGTCAAATGTAATTGGAAGTAATTTTGGACAAGTCAAGTTTCAGCGAAAAAATCGAGTGATGCCTCTACGAGGTTTTACTTCAAAAGTAAAAATTTACGATGAAGAGATTCCTGTTAGTCCTGATGTTATTTTTCGACGAATTTCATACATGAAAAAATCGGATGAAGAATTTAAAGAATATTTTGAATTTGAACTGGCTCCCTATTCGATGAAAAAGGAATGCGGAAGACTAAGAAATCAATTTTTTATGATTTGTTTAATCCTGTAACTGACTATAATTTTGAAAACGCTGTTTACGTAATAGATGGTGGTTTTCTTTTACATAGAGTTGTTTGGCAAATAAGAGAAACATTTTCTTCAATTTTAAATAAGTATGTCAATTATGTGAAACAATATTACAAAAATAGTGTCACTATTGTTTTCGATGGATATCCAGATGATGCTACTAAAAGTACCAAATCAGCAGAACGCTATCGAAGAACAATTCGTCATGAAGCTGCAAATGTACTTTTTAACGAGACAATGTGTGTAAGTATGTCTCAAGAGCAATTCCTTTCCAATGATGCCAACAAAAAACGTCTTATATTTTTTTTACAGGAAAAGCTTTAAAATGAAAATTTTATTGTGAAGCAAGCTATCGAGGATGCTGACACTTAAATTGTTCGTAGTGCTATTGAGATCGCAAATAGTGCAGAGTGTGTTGTTATGGTTGGCGAAGACACTGATCTTTTGGTTCTACTGACAGCTTTATCGCCTTCATCTTGTACAAACATTTATTTTTTGAAACCAGGAAAAGGAAAATTGGACCATTTGTGTTATAATGCTAACAACTTAAAATATTCAAAACATGTTAAAGATAATATATTGTTTCTCCATGCTTTCAGTGGATGTGACACAACTTCAGCATTTTTTAGAAAAAGAAAAATACAATTCGTGAAATTGTTAGATGAAAAAAACGAATTGCAAGATATTGTTTCCATTTTCTCAGATGACAACGCTAATGCAAATGATATTGTTGATGCTGGTCAACTTTTTATTAATACGCTGTATGCAGATAAGTGTATCGAAATGTCGTCATTGGATAAATTACGATATCAGATTTTCGCAAAATCTTTAATGAAAAAGAGTTTCAATCTTGCTTCTTTACCTCCTACTCAAGCAGCTACTCGTCAGCATTCTTAACGTACATATCACCAAATTCAAATGTGGATTGGAAATGAAAAAAATCCCCTAGATTGGGGTTGGAAGAATACAAAATACGGTCTTGTTCCAATTAACACAAACAAAGATCCGGCTCCACAATCAGTATTGAAAAAAGTTTCGTGTAAATATGCGAAAGGATGCAGAGGATCATGTAGTTGCCGAAAACTAGGAATGACTTGTTCAAATATTTGTTTTAATCGTCGAGGACAATCGTGTACTAACTGTTTAAAAGACGATCAAGAAGACTATTTCAAAACTGATGAACATTTTGAAAAAATGATTGGAAATTACTGTGAAACAGATGGAGAACATGAAGAAAACGACAATAAAGAAGATCAATTAGAAGGCAACAAGACGAAAATGATGATGAGGAAGACCAGATAGAAAAAAGGGACCAAGAAGATATTTATGGGTTTTCAACATCAAAAATATTGAAAACAAACTAATGCAGTGTGTATAAATTATCATATATTTTTATTTCTGTATATTTCAAAAAATGTAACTGTATTTTATATTTAAATTATTTTATTCTAGAAAGAAGTAGATCAGAGAGAGCAGTCAAATAGGAAAACATGGGTCATAACATAAACAATAAATTCAATTGGTTTCAAATAAATTATTTAAAATAATATAACACTTGTATATATAATATATAGGTCCGTTACCCCAGTACCACCTAAGTATAAATACAGGTCAAAAAAATTCCATCAATTGTTATTTTATTTGTACACATTTGTAATAATAATTTAAACATTAGTACACCTCCCCAAACTCGGGAAAATCCGTTTTCCCGTGGCGGTACTGGCGTAACGTTACCCCGGTACCGCCATCGGCTTGTATTGCACCTACCCACTCCAAATTTGTACCAACGATTGTTATTTTATTTGTACACGTTTATAATAATAATTTAAACATTTGTACACCTCCCCAAACTCGGGAAAATCCGTTTTCCCGTGGCGGTACTGGCGTATTGGAGTAGGTAACTGATAATCCAATACCACGCTTATCATACTAGTCGTTTTCTCCACTACAATATGGTACCAAAAACGCTAAAAAAATCAATTTTATAAAGATTAAGGGTACGAGAAAAATATTTTTACAGTGATATCTATATATTAATAGTTATTCAATTCATTTGTACACATTTATATATGAGGAATATATTATATAATAACATTACACTTATTTTATTCAATTTCTGTTGATATTTTTTTTTTTTGTAAATTGTTGTATGATAATCATAAAAATTGGTTGGAAAAAACAAAGTTAAATCGTAAGCATCAAATTGTATAAATTACAAATTCTACATCGTTTGCTTGTTTAGTTTTTTGAATCGTTGATTTGGTATCGTCATAAGTTTCCCATTTCCCGTTGCCTCGGAAAGCGCTGGTAGTATAGTGACCTGTGGCTGAACCAAGCCCCCGACGTTCACCACCATGAAAATGAATCACGCCTCGTAGGTAATACATTTCCGAAGAAGCTGTTAAGTTTTTCTCTATTTCCGATAGTTTTGTATGGTTTGGTTTGGCAAAGTTTTGTCTCACCAATGTCACGGAAGATTTCTCAATGTCAGCCACACTGGTTGATGCTTCTAAATCTAAAGAAAAATGCATTATATTATGTAATGTTGCACGACGCCACGACATGACAAAAAAAAAAATAGATCATACATTCGTATAGTATTTTATATTTACCTTCAGGCAGTGAAATCAGCTCAACCAAAATATGTGTAGTAGGGCGAATTGAAGAAATCCTTTGATGTCCACAGTACACACATTTCTCTTCAGATTCTTTGAGATATTCGTTCAATTCTACTTGGATAGAAAACTCGTCATTAAATTTATTCAACGACATCATAGTAGAAGTTGTCTCAAGATTTTTGACAGAACAAAAATTATTTTGGCATCTGCTGTTTCTGATAAATGATGGCATGTCTGCCATTAATTTACTGGCCGTCGATGCTGCTGTGTCAGTCATATCAATACATTTTAGCCCACCAACTAGATATTTTACTTTATCGCCAAAAAACTGCAAAACTAGTAATAATCGTTCATAGTAAATATCCTTAAAATCATTTTGTGAAATCATCTTTAATATTAACTTTGCAGTTGTATTAGATGATGACTTATTGATAATGATATTTTTGAATTTTAAACTATCGGCAGCTGATGATGCTAAAATTGATAACATAGAATCTACCGAACAAGTGTTACTTAATACCGTTTTTCCTACTCCGGGAACCATAATAGCCCTGTTATTAAAACTATTTCCATTCTTTAATAAAAATATTGGAGTGATTGAACCTTTTTTATTAAAATCGACACACTCGAAACCTGTCTGTGATACAAGGTATGAATGTGAAGATCTCTTTTTTTTTGATAACTGTTTTTTTTTCCATACTTCTGTTGCATTATTTTCCATCTTTTCCGACTTTTTTCTATCACAATCCTTACATATTCTTTTCTGTCCATAATCTTCATTACCATCTGGTATTGCAACTGAACATCCGAAAATAGGAAGGGATTTTTTACAAAACATGCATTTGTATAATTCTGTAGGATATTCTTTATTCGTATAATCACTACATGTTTGATTTTCGTTCAATAATATGTCTTGTACAATTGGCTTCTTATAATTTTTATTTTTGTTTATTTTTTCAATATTTCTACTTTCATCGATTTCAATATCAGATGCATTTATATTTTTAGAGATCACTAAGATTTCATCTTGAAACTCATCATTTATTTCTCTTTCTATAGTTCTTTGAATGTCTTGAAGTATATTATCATCATAATGTACAAATACTAGGCTATCATTGGTTTTTTGAACAGGGTCAGGTTCATTTTCAAATGAAATACTGTCTTCTCGAGTGTCACATTGTAATGATGTATGATCATCTATAGAATACTGATCAATCATTACCTCTTGTTCTGTGGGTAAAATATGTTGAACACGATTATTTTCATATACAATAGTTGACTTATCTAGAATAACTGGATTATGAACTGATTCATTTTCAGTTGAAATACCATCTTCCCAATCTTGATTATCCCCTTGTATCAACAAATGGTCACCTTTATAATACATTAATAATTTTTCCAAGAACAAGTCAATCCTTAAGGGTAAAGATTCATTTTTAAAAAGTCTATTCTTCAATTGATTGAAGTTTCCTTCTATTCTACTACTAGAAGCAGTCTCTGTTCCATATCCAAAATTATCCCTCATAATTCCAGACCAACATGGGAAGAATTTCATGGTATTAACTATACACTTCTCTAAGCTGGGAAGAAACTGTGCATTATCAAACTGACCAATTATATCTTGAGTATTTTCTCTGGCTTTGTCTGCTATTGCTTGAGCCCATTGCTTAAAGGAATCCAATGAAGTAGAAGCTGTGTAATTATCATCACCATATCCATCATCATTTGTTTGGCGGTATTCAGTATCTATCTGTTCTACAAATTCCAAATAGTGTTTTTTATTTGAAATGAGTTTTGAAAGGAACTTCTTTTTTTCAGCACATGGAGTATTGGCAACTGAATTACAAGCTTCTGACAAAATTGGGCCATCAAATGTGCTTAAAATTATCGTAAAAATCGCTTCTAATATTTTTTCGGCTTCATAAATACATGTGCAAAAAATAAGGAGTCCCATCCCCCTTATAATTAACTCTTTAGTTCTAACAAATTTGGAGTCTTTAACTTCTTTCCATTGTGAAATAAGATGTACAAAGTGATTGACATCGTTTCTTATGAAGCAGGTCGGAAGCTCTTCTTCTTTTTTTAATACAACAATTGAATAACAAACTTGAAGGTACTGCTCGAGGGATTTATACTGAGTGAAGGTTTGAGTTAAAGCTGACATTAAAGCAAGTGATTGTCACATATAACGACCTTTGGGGATTTAAATCCACAACGTAGCCATCTGTTAAGCCATGTACTTATAGACAAGGTGTCATGGCGTTCGGAGAGCATGGACATAACAGTAAAGGTATGTTGATCGATACTCATTACACTTACTTCATATAAAAAAATTGGACCACTACGTATATTTTCATTTCTTTTAATTTTTCTTACACAACCACCTGTGGCATCGAATGAAATCGTAATGATCTTTTCTTTTCTAGAATAATCCTTGTAAATTTGAAGCTGTAAGTTACTCCAAAAATAAACAAACGTTTTATCATAACCAATGTCATGAATTGTGTTTAGAAAATCTTTCAGATATTTCATTTTATTCAAGGCAACTATTGGATCTGAATCAAGTCTATTACTAACCAATGCTCTGTGTTTTGCTACACGTAATGCTCCTAAGTTGGGTATTTGGGCAGGGATAGCATCACCTAAAATATATTATTGTTTCAATACAACTAATTTTAATTCAGGTTTTTGAAATATTATTAATATTGGTCAGCATAATTAAAATTCAAGGAATACAAGCAACACATTTTAATGGGCTTTGAGATGTTATGAGTTTTTATGAGTTGATGGCAACTTTAGATACTGAACAAATAAACAATGTATTATGTAATATGTACGTACATGACGTCTATAAACATGACCCACTCAATTTATATGATACGATCCAAATCAATACCAAAAGTTAACTAATAGTTAGCAAATATTAGCAAATTTATTGCAGAAGTTAGCAAATAATTTTTGTAGAAACTTCAATTTTTTTAGGTGGGGAAAGTTCTGGTATGCTGTAACCCTTTTTCCAAACGTTCCAGAACAAGCAACGGTAGTTAGAAAATATTAAGTAAATACAAGTAAATCTGTTTTGGAAATTGGCAAATTCTTTTATTCAAAAATTTTTTATGTCACCTATAAGACTTTGGTGAAGTTGGCCCTCCAATTTTCACATAGAAACTTCAATCTAGTGCCAATATTTAACAACCTTTTAGCAAAAAGCGTTGAAAATTTGCAACCTATTACCTCATAACCAACATCGGCATAATAAAACTGAAAATAAAATAAAACTTCACGCAGCCTCCCGACTTCGTCGGATCAACCTCAAACCATTTTCATAAAGAAGCAACTAGTTTGCAGCTGTAGGTATCCTCCGTTCATAAAATTGCAACCTCGCAACCCACTTTGAGCTTTCGACTTCAAACCCAGCACCAATAGTTTAAGAATTATAACTTCCACATAGATGATTTTCTAACGTCTGCAATAAATTTGGTAATATTTGCTAACTTTTGGTATTGGTTTGGATCGTATCATATAAAGTGGGTAATATTCATCGACGTACTTACATGATCTAAAAATACTAGTTTATCAATATGATTCTGGAAAATGGCTATTTAGAAACCCTAACAAATATAAAGATTATAATAAGGACAATAATAAATATAATAAATTACCTTCTGTCATAAGTACAGCAGCTTCTTCTCGAACAAATACAGAAGGATCAATTTTTTTATTCACCATTTCATTGACAACTCTTTCTTTTCGTGATCCAATTAATCTCCGTTTATGGCAATGTATCTTACGGAAATCTCCATGAAAACTGCACTTCAATACAACCCTAATTTCGAATACAATATGAAAAGATTATAATTGTTTGGTGTTTCACATTTATTTACAAGTAATAAAGAAATCATCGCATCATTCCAATAGTACTAACTTAAAATATGTACTGACCTTGCATTCATTGCTGGAATTTCATCAATTGTTCAGTAGAACATGGAGTGACAGTCCGAACATTTTCCATTCACATTTACAAAGGTCATTCCATAGAAGCTCACGTAAGGTTTAGTGAATGATAAGCAACAAGGCAGCCGAGTGTGTAAAAAAAAGTGGTCTTGGATAACATTACTCCATTCGTACGGGGTTAGCATTGTATATGTTCTTGGGCCTCTTTTTTTTTCATTGTAAACCTTTTCTCTGGGTTTGATTAATTCCCATTCTTCTACTGAGAACGTTATATCAAATGTTATTTTTTCCTTCGGTGAACTACAATCACTTTCATCACTTGAAGGGTCGTCTTGTATATTAGGCCTATACATTTGTATCGGTATAAAAAATTATTATGAAATGCGCTTCATTTTTCTTAATAAGGAAGGTAATTTTACTTTAAAGTTGATTCTGAACTAGTATTATAGTGGCCATCAGTTTTGGTAGATTTGGATGATGGTACCAAACCTAAGATTTCCAGTAATTTTCCTCCATCGCGGCATACTCGCATACGCACTGATCCAGGCGTTACTTTATCAATAAGATCCACACTGAGATTATCCGCAATTTTCTTCCAAACGTCTGCATTTATACCTGCTGTTTCTGAATTAAGTAATAATAAAATAAAATAGGATTATTAGAATTTATACTAAAGGTTAGCTGTGATGTTGCTAGAAGGTGACTATTAGTTTGATGTGGAATTAACATAAATATTAAGTATAGGTATTCTAAGTTGGACTTTATATATACATTTTTGGTAAATTAGTGTACTTACTTTGACTACTTTGGCAAATAATTTCATCCTTGTATTTAATTATCTCGCTATCAATTATTGAACCTTTCACCTTTGGTTTTCTTCCCATCTTGATCTAGGCTCTAGATTGGGTATATTTTATGAAAACAAATGTCCAACAAAATTGTTGGAAAGGTTTAATTTAAGTATGTTACATGAGTGACGCTAAGTTCACAAACGTGTAGAAAACTTCTATTTTTCATTATTTACAATTATTTAAAAAAAAAAAACATATAATATATTATTATACATTGTATTACATATAATAGTATACCGTAATTACAAATTCAGTTTGAATGTATTTTGTTTATAATAAATTTAATTGTATAGAAAAAATTATGTGAAGTCAGCCCCAAAATGGAAATAAAGTTCAGCTCAAAATACCACAATAACTGTAAAACTTCAAAAGTAAGCGGCCACTTCACTTGCAAATTCTCAAAACAGACTTGCAAATACTTGCAAATTAAAATATTGTTTGATACCATTTTCAAAGTTTTAGAATAATATAGGTGGGCTAACTTCGTAACTATTTTGAAACAAGTATTTTATTTTTCAATTAGGACGAATTTGCACAAGGCATGGTTAATCAATTTTTCCAAAAACATTGCATGTACCTAGTTATCATAATTCATAATACCTTATATTACCATAGATATACCTGGTATACTAAAGCCATGATTATTTCTACGCTATTTTGTAAACATTTAAAATTCAAATGCACTTAAAATTTTTCCTATAATGATGCTTCGAGTTTTCTCTATAGCTACTTGAAGGAAAACTTACGTAAAACTTAGTGTTGTATTTATAATCCTTAGTTATAAGCACAAATTTTTTTATGATTTTTCAACTTCAAAATTACTTGCAAATTTTCGCAATTTCAACATATTTCGTAAAAATTTGAACTTTAAGTATTTATAAAAAAAAATTGTGACTGACGATTTCGGATTTTTTTTTCACTTTAAGAACAACTTATAAGAAACCTTGTATTAAATGTTCAAGATTTTCTGGTCAGCCAAAAAATCTTTATCGTTATTAAAAAAAAAAATACTACTTAGACAAATTGAAAATTTCAATTGTCTATAAATAGTTTAAAAAAAATCAAAATTCTTTGAAAATTTAACCGTGTATGGAGAACGCTCATATAAACATTTTGTGAAAATTTCAAGTATTTACATTGATTAGTTTTTGAGTTATAGCAAAATAAAAAATTCGATTTTGACGAAAACTGGTTTTGCGTAAAAATCCCGTTTTCCCCTAATTTTTTTAGGGGTTTTCCCGATTCATTTAAAAAATATTCAAAATTTTTAACTTTGACCCCCTCAAAGTACCAACTAGATTCAATTTTCTTTTCAAAGAGGGACTGAAGTCAAAAATCGAACCATTTTTACTGCTCCAAATGTTGTCGACAGACACAAAAAAAAAAAAAACACACATCATTATAAAATCAATACATTCATCACTCCGTATAGAATCTAAAAAGATAATTATTTTTTAACACATTGATGGACATTCTGAATTGTTGTGGTTTTTTTTTGTGTAACTTTTGAAACGCAATTACATACTACTGCTATAGCAGTAGTAATTTGACTACTGCTATAACAGTATTGTCCACCTACATAGTAATTATCAAGTGCGTATATCACTACTGCTATAGCAGTACCATCAAATAACTAAATATTATGACGAAACAATCGATAGCTTATATAAATAAATAAATTATAAATAGTGAATTCAATATCTGATTGTTATTCCTTAAAATAAACAGCTGTCGTAAATAATTGTCAATAATATTACCGATAATATTATTATCATAAACAGCAAATACTAAAAATAGAAATAAGTGGTTTTAAAATACAGTGCCCAAAGATCCGTTGAGTTGTAGTGGGGCAGTGGGAAATTCTCTACCATATAAAACTATTGAAAATAGTACTGCTATAGCAGTAGTGAGTTTTAATAAACGAATATTGAACTACTGCAATAGCAGTAGTGATATACGTACATCAAATTTAAAAACTACTGCTATAGCAGTACTGTAAATCAATGTGTTAATTTTATGCAATCAAGTAATTATTAAATGTTTATTATATTATAGATAACTTTTTTTTTTGTCTTAAAAAGATCGCCTGGAAAATTTGGACTTAATATAAAAAAATTCGACTTGTTTTTTTTTTTGGTTTTTATGTTTTCGGCTGATTTACAAATTTGCGGATTTTATTTACAATTATTTACAATTGTTTGCAATAATTTTGAAAACTATTGCACAAAGACGAGTAGTACCTACGCTAAGCGATTCTAAATTCTGCTGGCAAGTATATACAGTAGCCGCCTAAAGCATCTTTTATGATTGAATTTTTGTACTTATTGAAAAATACTGTATTTTGTGAACGAATTATTTTAAATACAATGTATAAATAATTTTAAAATAATTTATAAAAATAGTTTTAATTTTTATACATTTCTGATAGTGAACATAGGATTTATTAAATCAATAATCAAGGGTTTTACGTTTATACACCAAAATATTACAGAAAATATAAGAAATAAAATATTTAGATTTTAAACATGTACCAATTTAATAACTCTCATATTATAGTACATTAAAAAAAATATTGATACCTTTTTAATTTAATTTTTCTTGCGTTAACTAGATAAACATTTACACAAAAAATTATTGATATTTAAAAAAATTTAAAAAAATAAATTAAACGATTTTAATAAATGTTTAAAAATAAAACAATATTCATGGGAATTGTATTATTTTCTTATGCTTAATACTTGGATATTTATAAACTACACACGCCTCGGATGGAAATCAGGTTCAACTTATTGCTTACTTGAGAATTATAAAATAGTATAGATAAAATAGTTACTAAAAACAGTTTTATTATATTTCAATTTACCGATTTTATACGATAAAAAAAAAATAAATATTACAATCTGTTTAATACAATATAAAAAGTTTACCAAAAAAAAAAACTATAGTTTTTTATAGTTTAACAAAACTATGTTTCTCAATTCATGAACACAGAGTACTATATAAGACAAAAAAATTTTAAGTTCGATTTTTTATTGAGTGATGGCCTCTGAACAATTGTTACATTTTATTTTATCCGAGACTATATAATCTTCAAGTAATAAATTATATCAAATTAATAAACAAATGTAATATTTACTTACCTTGGTCCTTTGTTGTGTTTAAAATAAAAAGACAATGAATATAATATTATTAAAACACTATAAACTCTTTTGATTTTGTCAAACAATATGAGTGTATACACGTTCCAACCAGTCAATACTAGACGTGACGGTAAAATGACAAAATTTTCTCAGTCCAATTATAAATTAATATTAGTATTAAGCATAAACTATTGAGGAATTCTTTAAATAACTATTAATATATAATATAAATATATTATTATTTTTGTAACAAACTGTATTATCCTACATCACCCGGGAATTCCGGAGGGCCGCTATTGCCATAGCCTATGTTTTCCCAGTGAAGTTCATAAAACACGATCAAAATAATTACTCGTCATCAAAAATAGGTATCTACACACTGGCATATACACCACATACATAATAGGAATATCTGGCCGTATACACGTAATCACTATAATTATTTATTAGTTATTGTTTTATTTGTGTAATGTGTATATATTAAATGTATCTTGTACTCTTATGAATTATAAGCTATATAGGTATCTACTGTCTACATTTATTCAGATTTATTAAAATCGCACGCCGTTAATAACACTACCGACGTAATGTTTGTCCTGTAAAATTGTAAAGTGTACATCGACGCGATACCATCGGCATAATATTTCACAATAATGATAATTGATTTATTATTGTCTAAATAAGAGTGCGCAGGTATTCTTAGCAAGGGAGGCAATACCTTAGCTAAGGAGGTCCAGACTCCAATCACCCCCCACCCGATTTTCCCGATTTTGGAAAAGCGAAAAATCTTGTAGGGGAGGCGGGCGCCTCCCCTGTCTCCCACGTGCGCACGCTAATGATTATGATTGCGTACACAGTACTAAACTCGAATTGAGGGTATTTCTTTATGTATAGTTATTAAACAATAATCAATATTATAAAATAATAATAATCATAATTATTCTAATATATAAAATAACCATAGTACATACAATTTACAAACCATATTGTGTTTACATTATAATATAAAAAAATATTTTTCTCGTACCCTTAATCTTT
>NW_026083304.1:0-48617 GCF_020184175.1 Aphis gossypii
TGACAAGGCAAAAGGGTCTAAGCGACACGATCTATTCTATTGGATGGAAAAATATATTATATTACATCCATTGCGCTTGCGCAAAAACAGCTGTGACCATTATTTAGATAATAATTCGAATTTTAAGTTTGTGGTCTAAGCAACACTTTTATATTATGTCTTATCTAAAAAAGGGTCTAAACGACAACAATAGGGAACAAACGACATTAGCATAATTTTTTAGGGAACAAGCGACGTTTATTAGTGTCGTGCTCGTACCCAAATTTTTCATACGTATTTATAGTATTTCTAAACATTATTCTGATAGGAATGATAGGATTTTAGTTCAACCGACATCAAATTATAATAAAACATCTCAACCAAATTGGACAAACAACAAATTTTATTGTAGCAGCTAGGTAAGTTTTTAATTCTTTATAAGTGTAGTGATCGCTGTGCAGGACACTGCGACTACGTACCAATTATTATTTAAACGACGTAGCACGTTCCTTGGTTGAGCTTGAGTTGTTGTGAGAAAGGTAGATGTTGTAAATTAAAACACTTGCTGTTTTAATTGAAATAAAGTAAATGTTTTATTAAGTTTGAACAAAAAAAATATTAAATAATGACATAAATCAAAGTTAAAATAGCTTACTGCTATGTAAAATTACAAGTACTGGGGATTGACCGTAAACTCGCGGCGATGTGGCTGTGACAAAGTCCACGACGAGCAATAGTCGTACAGTGGAGTTAACTACCTTCTGAATAATACTAAGTCCTCTACTCGTATTTATATGAGTTCTCAATCACTAATAACTAATAAGTATAATAGTATAATCGGCATTATTCATTAAAATCATCATGTAAATTAAGTTAAATAATAGGGAATAAGCGTCGTATATATTGAGTGTAAAAAAAAAAACTGGGCATACGCGCCAAAACTATTAAAAAAACTTGTTCAAATTATTGTATACAGGTAAGTAGTAGTTTATAACTAGTTTAAAATATGAATACATATTAAAGACATACAAACAAACAAAAAATATTCTATAGTATAGAGAAGTAATATACATATATTATAGGAGTATACAATAAAAAGGAATGGGCATTTAGGGATTAGTAACCTGTACGATATTTTGACTTTTGTATTATTATTATATGACCCCCTGCCCAGACTGGTTTCTAACAAATAACAATGTAGGTATGTGTCATACATTCGTATGGTTTGCCCTTACAAAATATATTCGTGAAAATGACTAATGAGTAAGTACTCAAAAAGTAGTCTGTTCACGACTGTTGTTATGTTTTAAATTTTGAATTTTCATTATCATTTAATATATTTCTTATCTTATAAATTGATAAGAAACTAGGACTCCAAAAATATGGTGGCATGGTATTGTTTATATTTCAGAAGTGTCCATTCTGATTTCATTTATTCTGTGATATAATATACAACATAAATAAAAAATTATTGATGTGGTCTCATTATCTTTTATAGATGTGAAAAATGAAAGTGTCACGTACACTTTCATATTTCATCTATATTATCATATATTACATTATATTATACATAACATAGCAAACTATTCTTATAATAAATTATTCATTATATTTTCGTATTTTCATTTACCTATATCAGAAATCAATAATCCTACAATTATCAATAATCAGACAGTAACTATGTCTCCAAACTTATACTACACAGTACATTAATGAATATCGTTATGTCTTTTATTAGGAATATCTAACACATTTTCCTTGTTATATATTTTTCTTTATTTCGTTTTAAATTATATTAGACATTATGATCAAAATAATTATCATACTTAGTAAGTATGATAAATAATAAATAACGTTCTATTTTATCACTCTCCCCCCCCCTCATATACATGTAATCGCAGCAAGCATAACAAACACAGGTCCACTTGATATATACTATGTATATAGTAAATATCGATGGTGATAAGGCAAAAGGGTCTAAGCACTCTAAGCGACATAACTAATAGTTTTAAGGAGAGCCCAACAACTTTTTTTGGTAATTTAATTTTTTTTTTATATTTTAGCAATAACTTTTTTTAAAGTAAGAATATGACATTTTTTCATAGAATATTTTTTGTTTGTTTGTATGTCTTTAATATGTATTCATATTTTAAACTAGTTATAAACTACTACTTACCTGTATACAATAATTTGAACAAGTTTTTTTAATAGTTTTGGCGCGTATGCCCAGTTTTTTTTTTTACACTCAATATATACGACGCTTATTCCCTATTATTTAACTTAATTTACATGATGATTTTAATGAATAATGCCGATTATACTATTATACTTATTAGTTATTAGTGATAACTATTTTCATTAAAGATCAATTAAAAAATATTATATCACATGTTTTCCAAAATAAGATATATTAACATAAATATTTTCAGTAAAAAAAAAAAAAAAAAAAATATGAAACTATTAACATATTAAAATATAATGATAAAAACAACGTAAAAAAAATGTATCTTTCAATATACTTATTAAACAACATCATAAAAATTTACTTTAAAATCTACTTATGACTTAATTCATCTAAGTTAAATGAAAAAAAAAAAGTATTTTGTTCTTAAATACTATTAAAATATGGTTAAAATAACAAAATAACATAAAACAACTTAATTTTTTTTAATAAATAACAAAAACAATATCACTGTTCCTTTGTAATCACTTAAGTAAAAATTGAGTAAATAAAATAAATAACTTAATCTGAGTCTTCTTCGTCAGTCTCTTGTAAAATGTCACTTATATTTTGGTTTGATTTCATACATGAATATTCTTCGTGGAAGTTGTGGGGTATGATGCCATCAGTACATAATTTTAAAAGGTCACTTTGTTTTTCTTTGGTAATTTGCAAATTTTCCGCATATAACTGTAATGAATTAATGCCTATATTTTTCTTCTTAACCTTTAAAGTCTTTGGTTCTTCATCGGCACTGTAAATGAAAAAAACTTTTACATTGTGATCTCTATTTAAAGGTTTGTAAAAAATAAATGACTTCACTTTGGTTATTTGAAGAAATTCGTTATCTGTGGTTTTTAAAATTAGGGTGAAGTATTGCTTAGCTAATTTTTTCCAATCATAAAACTCTGAATATTGAATATTTCGAACTTTGATTGGAGAAGGGTTTATTCGTGAATTTCTGATTAAAGTTGACCATTCACTAGGTGCCCACACTGTTTTATTTCTTGTAAAATGCTCTATTATGGAGTGCACGGAATCCACCGGCATGTAGGTGTGACCAGGTAAAAGAAACGTTATTTTTACTTTTTCGATGAATTTAAACTTTGTGTTGTATCTAAACAAATAGATTATTTTAATGCTATTTATTGATAATTTTTTTTTTTTTTTTTATTGATCCAAAAAATATATTTACAACCCGCCCGGCATCTATGGCCATTAGTTACAGAAATTATTTAATTGCAGACATTAGTTACAGTCATTAGTTAAATACAGAAAATTTTTAGATGGAGTAGAATAAATTAGTTGATTTTAAGAAATCTAACATCTTGATGTTGTCCTCTGTTTCTGGTCCTAGAGCGGTGTCGAGTGAAGTGTCGATTCCGATCCTTTGTCTATCCTGTTCATATTTGAGACATTCTGATAATATGTGTTTTACAGTCAGCCTGACACCGCAAACGTCACATAAAGGGGCTTCTTCCTTTGCCATTAGGTATCCATGTGTTATTCTCGTATGACCGATACGCATGCGGTTTAGTACTATTTCTTCTTTCCTTTTAAGGGAGCTGTTAGTCCATCGGTTGGTGGAACTTTTGATTGTGCTTAGTTTAGTTGTTTGATGCTTCCATATTCGAAGCCATTTGTCGTTGGACATCTGGCTAATCAGGGTTTTTATGTCATCATATGTTAGTGTTGGTAATAATGGTACTTCCTCATATAAGGTGGCAATTTTAGCTTGTTGGTCGGCTAACTCGTTCCCTGGAATGCCCGTATGGCCGGGGATCCACATGAGCGTGATTTGTTTGTTTCTAGACGATGCCTCATATAGTTTGTTTTGTATTTTTGTTGCGATATCTCCAGGCTGGAATTGATTTTTGATGCTGTTGAGTGTACTGAGGGAATCACTGAATTGATAATTATAAACATGTAAAACCTTCTTTTTAAAAAAACTAAATGTTTTAATAAATCGCAACTGCAACGTTAAAAAATAAATATTAAAAATAATTTTAATTCTCTACTCATAGAAAAAATATATTTAATATTTAATTACGTGCCTCGTAGGATTTGACACACGATGCCCAAGAATCCGCGCGAAATCAGTCCCGTGATTACGTCGGTCGACTACGTCATGTCGACGTCGCATCGGTCCCTGTTGTTTTTTTCTTGATAATAACAATAATAATAAATAATAATAATAATAGTATGAAATAATAAATTTATGGCTATAGTAATAAATAATTAAATCATGATAATATAAAATCGTTGCATTGATTTCATTATAAATAAGAAAAATAAGTTTGTCTAAATAAAAAACTATATAGATAATTATTATAATAATATATATATAATAATTAAAGTACTAAAAATACATTAGTATTTATATTATAAAGTATATTATACTATACACTAAAAGTCATCGTTATCGACAATTTTTTTCTGGCAAAAATAACCATTTCTATGATATCAATAAACGAAAATAAAATCTAATTATACCTACCGTTAAAAAGTAAACATTTTACTGAGTAATCGAAAAAAAATACAAGTATTTCTGTGATAACTGGGTGAATTATAAATCCATAAAGATGCCAGATTATTTGTCGACTGCCAGTAGACCACGGCAAAAAACTGTGTAAAAATAAAATAAAAAACTTGCTTGATTGGGATTTGGCCTAAGTAGACTGATATTTATCTACCATTTGGCTATCTAAAGCTATTCCTTATATTTTACAACCACGCCATTTAAGGTCATCCATTGTACATGGTTGGGTGACACGTCCATAGCGACAAATTATATTATTCAATAAATTAATTATATTTAAGAGATTTAATTTAATTAGATACAATTTTAATGATGAGTTGCAATAAGATAAATAATTGTCTTATATAGTAAACCCAATGCACCTGCATTGTATTATATTATATTATATTAGGTTATATTATTAAATCATGTAGGAAATATGAATTAATTAAAGTTATACACCTACATTGTAAGCAATAGGCCAAAGATCAGAAAAACATGTTATTTCCGTCGATTGATTAACATTAACTCAGCGGAAACACCTGGTTATACTTACATAGGCCAAAGATCACCAGAGATACGTGTTTTCCACAAATAGTAATTCTTAGCCACACTCAGCGGAAACAACATGTTAGATTCCATAATTATGTAAATTACCATGATAATATAATACCACTGTAAAACAGATCTAATTAAAACGATTAATAATACTAGTCCCCTGTACGTCATAAATTTGTCATTATGGATTTCGAGTTTTCACCAGTAGATCGATACTGTAAAGTCTTAATATCCGGGGCAATATCTAATAGCTTGGACCGTTTCAAAACGACAAAACTGGAGGGTAGACCGTTGTATTTACCCCGAGCACACGAGGAGGTCAGACCTATGAGTGACCAAGAAATGAGGAGAGCTATAAAAGAAATTCACCGGATATTCACTAAGAAACCCGAAATAAAATATGCGTGTCTGAAACAATTTATGCTAAGTTTAAAAACTGCAAAGAATACATTAAATACTAATTTTATACAAAATTACCTGTACGTTATTGAGAACTCATATAAATACGAGTAGAGGACTTAGTATTATTCAGAAGGTAGTTAACTCCACTGTACGACTATTGCTCGTCGTGGACTTTGTCACAGCCACATCGCCGCGAGTTTACGGTCAATCCCCAGTACTTGTAATTTTACATAGCAGTAAGCTATTTTAACTTTGATTTATGTCATTATTTAATATTTTTTTGTTCAAACTTAATAAAACATTTACTTTATTTCAATTAAAACAGCAAGTGTTTTAATTTACAACATCTACCTTTCTCACAACAACTCAAGCTCAACCAAGGAACGTGCTACGTCGTTTAAATAATAATTGGTACGTAGTCGCAGTGTCCTGCACAGCGATCACTACACTTATAAAGAATTAAAAACTTACCTAGCTGCTACAATAAAATTTGTTGTTTGTCCAATTTGGTTGAGATGTTTTATTATAATTTGATGTCGGTTGAACTAAAATCCTATCATTCCTATCAGAATAATGTTTAGAAATACTATAAATACGTATGAAAAATTTGGGTACGAGCACGACACTAATAAACGTCGCTTGTTCCCTAAAAAATTATGCTAATGTCGTTTGTTCCCTATTGTTGTCGTTTAGACCCTTTTTTAGATAAGACATAATATAAAACTGTTGCTTAGACCACAAACTTAAAATTCGAATTATTATCTAAATAATGGTCACAGCTGTTTTTGCGCAAGCGCAATGGATGTAATATAATATATTTTTCCATCCAATAGAATAGATCGTGTCGCTTAGACCCTTTTGCCTTGTCACCATCGATATATTTAACTACTTAATTAAATGGAAATATTTTTATAGTAAATGGTTCAATTTCATCTCTAGTAGTTTAAAATATTATCATAATATACTATTCCATACCTAATATTATAAGCTATTAGTATTATAGATAATTCATTATAATATATTCATTTATTGAAATAATAAGTATAGTATTAATAGTATTATATTACACGATATACTCAAAATTGCTCTACTTTATAAATTAAAATAAATATACCTACAATAATATATCATTGTTTGAACAGCCTAGCTAGTTGTTTTAACTGGATTAATCTTATTTTAACGTGTTAAGTAGATATAAAATATTTTAGCAATTCAAAATGTTATTATTACTTAAATACATATCGCCATACACCATACACCGTGTAGTGAATAAATAATATGAATAATTTTACCGTGAAATTTATTTCATATGTTTTTTATAGGTAGCAATATTAGACTATCGTTTCTAATGTATCATATAATTAATGCAGATAGGTAGTTTACTAAATATATCAATTAATCGTTTCTCAAGCTCGTTATTATACTATAGGTACATAATTTTTTTTATATTCGTTCTAACTCATAACGTGTAATCATCAATAGAGTTGTATGTCATAGTCGTATATTATATTTTGTAAAGTTACCAAGTTCAACTCTTCCCCTGATTGCCTCTTCGATCTTTTGCCAGCACTCTGTTCAGTTTTCATCTTGTTTTCTTCTCGCCCTTTCACTATTTCTATTATCTATATATTAACTATAAGTCTCCCCTGGTAGCTCTTACTAGTGTAATATATTAGTAAAGTATACCAAGGAATATAATACAACAACTATATTACCATTTTATAGTCAAATTTTTGACTTTAAATATGTTTTCAGTTCAAAATTTATCTCATCATCGGTGATTATATTTTTCAGTCTATTATGGACTATTAAAGTATATTCATATAGCTCAAAGATAGATAACAAAACAATTATTAAAACATAATTTCAAACTTAACTTAACCCAATACTTACTTAAATATTATGTAATATTATTTTCCTAACGAAATACTTACAGTGAAAGATTAACCTTAAGTCATACGAGTGTCCTAAGAGAATTCGAGGAAAATATATTTTATTACCTTCATCATTGCAATTGATTTAGTGCATACATGTATTTTATAACTAATTCTCACTAACGATGACATTACAATTGTATATCTAAATATCAGTGACCTATTGTGAATTACACCATAAAACTGTTTATTTATAGATATGAATATATAATATATGTATAAAGTTATATAGCATAGGTGATATATGTATATATTCATACTCAAGAGTCGACTACTTTTAATATTACAACATAACTCTGAATATTTCCATACATGTTATAATGAGATGAAGTAGTGTATGCAATTACATGCAAATTACAATTTAATACAATTAAAAAGTAATTGATGATGTTATAGCTACAATGTGTAAAAACATATCATATACTATTAACACTTCGAGTGTAATGATCAGGGTAACGGCTATGACGGTGATGAGGACGAGAACGATATGATATAGGTGATAATGTTGACGTTGTACAACTAATGTGGGAAAGCAACTACGTCTAATGGTGGAAAGCGACATATCTCATACTCAAATTCATATTAAACACATATGAGAGGTAATTGAGGAAGGGTATTTCCAATTGCTTAAAGACTAACCGTATTAATGTATTCAATATCAGTTATTTGCCGTCTACCGAACTCTAGTCTACTCAAGTCAACATCGTGAGCTGCGAACGTGAAACGAGGTGAAATAGTGACGACTACGAAGACTACGATTACGACGACGACGACAATGATAACGACGATAAAAGCGAGGAAGGAAATCGTGACGAATTTTTCAAGCAGAGATATTAAAATAATTCAATGTGAGTAATATTTTTTTTTTCCTATTCGATTCTAAACATAATATATATCATATCGTAGACATATAATGAACACATATGAGTATAATAATAATATGAAAGACGTCTATTAAATGTGTAATTCATTTTCAGGACATCTATCATGGAAGGATTCAAGAAATAGCTGATCGCACAATCGAGCATCCGTATCATGTCGGTGGGCGATTTGACCGTGGGCCAGGCATATCCAATAACGAAGATGTGCAATCAAGAAACGCAGTACGGTAGGACTGCGAGGTGCACCCTCAACGACGGTCTAGATGGTGTTATCGAAGTTTTCCTTCCACGATCAATAGTCGTCAGCGACGAACAAGAGACATTGTATAATATTGTTCGGACTTCGTCAACCTGTCCGCGTTGTCCGGTCCCACTGCTCCTGTGGTTGGTAACACCCCAGAAGAGACGCTCCTCTTCACCCCGGTCGCCGAAAGCAGTTCGCAACGGTCGCGATGTTTTCGTCATCGCGTGTGCGGGCCGACTAGACATATTATAGTTCTTTAGTCTTGTTTTTGTCGCTTTAAGCTCTTTGCTGTTCGCAATAAACGACGCCATATTTTTATGTGTGTAACGCACCGATCCGTGCCACCGTTATTTTTCTGGAGATCGCTCACCGTCTTGTCCATCTGTCTTGTTGACATTTTGACAACTTCACCGTTTCCAGCTCGGAGTACTGCAGCTCGCAACATTAACGTGTCGATCAAGTCTAATCGTTCACGCCGTCCAGTTCGGACCAAAACCTCGTGGTCACCCGCTCCATGCAGAGGATTCCATGCAGCTCAGCATCCTGGTTTCCCTTAATTTGTATAATATTGTCTATTGAACAGCCGTTTCGTTTCCCTTTATTGTTTGTTATATCCATTGTCTATATATATATTTTTTATGATATTAACTGTGTGATACTCTGGTATGGGACAGAGTATGCTTTTATTATTATCTAACTAATATTTTATTATTATAATTTTGTTGGTACTGAGGCTGATCACCTCAGTTACTAGGTTTGGTCTTGTATAATCTCAATAAAGATTAATTGCATTTATTTGTTATAATTCTCTTATATATATATATTTGTATTAGTTGTATTGTACCTAATCCTAGGGTATGCAAGTTCTAGGTGCTAACCGCAGAGCCAGGAAATCCTAGTGCGAACATATAATATAGATGGGAATCAGACGCTAAGTCTGGTTTTCAACGGGCGACGGGGCAGATCGTTTGACATCAGCTTTAAGTGATTTATAATTAATACAATACATAATATTATTTATTCCATCATATTGTATTTTCACTACAATAAATCATCGAGTTTTATAATTTAATCCAAAATGTTTTATATTTATTAAAAAAAAAAAATCTTAGTGAAATGAACGTATCCTATATATTAAATATAGTACATAGTCTCATATACATAAGTGGTATTACTACGTATTTAGTGAGGCATTCACATTCGACATATTATCCCCCATCGGATATTTCCATGGTAATATTGTGATATGTAGGAAAAGACACGTGTGCATGTATGTGTAATAAACATTATGAATTAATGTAATCTTCAGAGTCTTTACAAGTGCGGAGGGGGTATGACGTGCCAGCTATTTCAACCCACTGCGTATGACACCGTACCGAGCCTAGCCGAGCTGTATCCCGATTCATGTCGGGCTACGTTAAACTGAGTCGACACCCCACTCCCCCGAGCAGGTATAAGTTATATCGAGCAGTGTCTATCCAAGTCGACCCGAGCTGTGTTGGGTCATGTCGGGTTATGTTAAACAGAGATACCGCACCGAGAACCTCGTTTACTATGTCCTCTAGATGATCGACCCTCCATGACCTTCCCACGATGGCCACGTCGTCAGCAAAGCCCACCATTGTCACTCCTTCCGGCATCTTTTCGGTGAGCAGACCGTCATACAGTATGCCCCATAGCAGAGGACCGAGCACGGATCCTTGAGGTACTCCACTGGTAAGGCTTATCGTCTCTTGACTTTCTGCGTGAGTTACTTCCCTGTGGCAGAGATAGTTCCGCACGACGTTTGTGAGGTAGCCTGGTACCTTCTTTTCGTCGATTGCATTTAGTATAGCCTCCCATGATGCCGAGTTAACGGCGTTTGCCACGTCCAGTGTAATGAGCACACACAGCTGTCTGTCGTATATCGTGCCTTTTCCAGCGTCAGATATCTCTGTCATGACCCTGTTAATTGCGTCGATAGTCGACCGCCCTTTCCTGAACCCGTATTGGTTCGCCGCTAACCCAATTCGCTTACTGGCCATGGCTTCCTTAATGCGGTTACACAGTATACGCTCGAATAACTTCCCCGTTGTGTCCAGCATACAAAGCGAGCGGTAGCTCAAGGGTTGATCTGCCGGCTTATCGCCCTTTTTTTGGAGGACCAGCCTTGCTAGTTTCCACGGCTTCGGGAAGATGCCGTCCTTCATGCATCGCTCATACACCCCTTGGAACATTGCTGGATGCGTCCTCACTGCGACCTTCAGCGCTTCGTTGGGAATGCCATCCGGCCCAGGCGGCTTACCTGGATGTAGTCTCCGGCTTGCTGCCTCTAGCTCCTTGAGTGTTATTGGCGGTACCGGCTTCGTAACCTGATCTGCAGCCCGTTCTACCGGGGCGTGGGTCGGGAAGAGTTCCGAAAATATTTTGGAATATTTTGGTTGGTTGGAATCGCTGGTCGTCTTCCGATTTTCCTCATGACCGTCTTGTAAGCTGTTCCCCACGGGTTATGATTCACCTCATTGCATAAGTTCCTCCAGCAGGTGTCTTGGCTTCTCTTTATCGCTAACCTGAGGCCTTTCCTTGCGTCCTTGAATGTGTGATTTTCAGCATCGGCTGGTCCTCTCCTTGCTGCCCTTTGGTACTTTCTTCTAGCTGCTAGCGCGGCTTTCCTAAGCTCTGCTATCTCAGCCGTCCACCAGTGTTGCGGTTTACAATAGTTTTGTGTGCTTCGCATTCTTGGCATGGCCGCATCGCGTGCTCCCTTGATGGTTTCCATCAGGTCGTTCGCGTTTTTGGGTGGCTCGCGGTCGTCCAAATACTTTTGAAGCTTTTGCGGGTCTAGCTTCTTCCGGCACCATCCTATTCGTAATTGGTCTTGTGTCCTCGCCTGATCCCCTATCGTGAACGTTATATATTTGTGGTCGCTCATCGTTTCCTCGTCCAAGACTTTCCAGTCGATCGTTAGATTCGCTGTGCGTGGCGAGGCAAACGTTAGGTCCAAGATGGATCTGCTTGAGCCTCTTTCGAACGTGGGGCTGCGCCCAACATTGTAAACCTGTAGGTCCAGAGAAGCAATTAGCTCTGCGAGCTCGGTGCCCCTTAGGTCATTACTCTCCGATCACCATTCTGCGTTCTTTGCGTTAAAGTCCCCGGCAAGTATGACTTCTCCGCATCCCGCTCGTATGTTTGACTCTAGTCGCTCGTGGTAGTCTCTATAGTCGTCCATCGTGATATTGGGGGAGACGTAGCAGGAGTATATCCGGATACCTTGTATTCTGACCCAAGCATACCCTCGGCCAGGGTTGCCTACTTCTTCTGGAGTTATCGCCTGGTCCATAGCGTTCGCAGATTTCCCATCAGTGTCCGAGTACCAGTGTGTGAGTGTCTTGTTCTGCTCACATATGATCATTACATCAGCTTTCTTTTCGGCGGCTGTCTGCAAGAGCAGATGCTGTGCCGCCTTTCAGCGGTTGAGGTTTACTTGTAGTATTCTGGTCATCGTTTGTTCCCGCAGTCTGCTAGGAATCGCTTGAAGGTCGGGCATTTACCACTTCCAGAGTAGTGGTCCCCCTTGTCTTCGGCACCGTCTTCTTCGCATAGGCCACACCTTGCCCTTGTGTCGCAGTCCTTTTTTGTGTGTCCGGGCTTCCAACAGTTTAGGCATATTCCTGTGCGGTCGGGTCCGACACACACACTTTTCCTGTGCCCAAAGTCGAGACATCGAGTGCACCTGTTCACGGGAGTGCGTATTCTTATTGAGCATGATGCCCAACCGATACACAGTCGCGGTCCTCTGGCTAGCTCGTTGGCAGTTCTAGCCGGAAGAGAATGACCACTGCTGTTAATTTCCCTCCGTATCCTTGTTTAATCGCCTTTATGTTCTCTGTCGTCGCAGCACTCGTTGTTCTAGCAGACATTGCAGCGACTAAGTCTTCTGAAGTTGCATCTGTGTCTAGGCCTCATATCTCTACCGCAAAAGTAGTTGTTTTGAGAACACCAACTAATGCTAGCCACTCACAAGACGGAGGCCGTCATGTTAACCCAGAAAAAGGGTTACCGGAAACCATCATTCGTAACAGGACACCAAATATCAACCAAGAATTCGCTCAAATATCTTGGGGTAGAGATCGATTCTGAAAGACGGTTTAAAGTGCATGAGCAAGCGATCGGGCAGAAGGCAACTAGAACGGCCCAGGCACTGTCGAGGATCCTACCCAACATAGGTGGGTCGACAACTGCCAAAAGAAAGCTCTTGGCGAGCGTTGTTCACAGCCAACTGCTGTACGCTGCGCCAGTGTGGGAGCTACTATTGAACCACAGGCCAGACAGTGTCGTCCCGTTAAAAGGGGACACAGCAAAAAACATGAAGGCAGCACAGAGGATAATGGCGCTAAGGGTGACGAGGGCATACCGAACGGTATCCTACGAGGCAGTCACCCTACTAGCGGCCATGACCCCGATCATGCTACTAGCCAAAGAACGCACCGCAGTCCAGAACGCGAACAACAAGTTGCAAGCAATCCAAGACGCGCGAAGGAGAACAATGACAACATGTCAACAGAACTGGGATAACGCAGTGAAGGGCCGTTGGACATACACACTGATCAGGGACGTGGGAAAATGGGTCAACAGGAGGTATGGCGACACCGACTATTTCCAAACCCAAGCCCTCACCAACCACGGATGCTTCAACGCCTACCTGCATAAAATCAAAAAAGCAGCGTCCCCGAAATATGCAATGTGTGATGCGGAGATAGATGACGCCAAACATACTCTGTTTGATTGCGATGCGTTCGAGAACTGGCGACAACAGTTGTATGCGGAGATTGGGCACAGGCTGACGCCGCAAGACCTCATCGAGACGATGCTGAAGGGGAAGAGAACATGGGACCTGATCGCGGCCTACATCCACCGGACCATGGAACACAAATGCGCGGCCCAGAGGACCCGACAAGCTGCAGCGACGTAAAAACAATAATACATTTAGTTAAGTTTATTCAATGTAGGCGAAGCCGAATTGGTAGGGGTAGAACCCTACAATGTGTACTGTAAATAAATTGTAAATAAATTGTAAAGGCAGGTGATGGGTGTGTGTCCCCAGAACCACCTATAACCGTTGAAAATGTAATGTTTTCCAATAAACGGTGGGGCCTAGAGAAAGTAATGCTAACGCGGTTCCCTCTAGGTTTCCAATTCCAAGGTAAAAAAAAAAAAAAAACTGAGTCGATACTCTCCACCTAGTATAAGTATAAGTTATGTAGAGTAGTGTCGAGCCGTGCTAAAACGAGCGGGGCCATGCCGTGCCGTTCCGACTCGACTCGAGTCATGTTAAGCCTTGCTGTGTGGAGCCTAGCAGAACCGTATTGGATCATGTCGCGCTGTGCAATACAAATCACAGGAAAACATAGAATAATACTAACAATAATAATTTAAGGAAAAAATCATTATATAAGTGCTAAAGGAGAGGGGCCGGACCGAGCACGGTTGGATACGTACATGATATTATAATATCGAGTGATAAGTAGGTATATAGTTTATTCGATCGAAATGAGGGGTTGGCTGTGGTGATGGCAGCGGCGTTAGTGTCCGTGATGATGAGTGAAATTTTCTCACATTGCAAAATATTTAATATCTATGTGTAAAATGGAAGTGTAGAAATGTGAAATGGTTTTGGTATAAAATACTTATATTTACATAATATAGTCATGTATATGGAAAGTAGGAATTAGCTCTAATGACGTTATTATATTATTACTATCTATATCATAACGAACAGAGCATATATCTCTTCATGTCTCCACGAACTTTGATTTCGCTCAAATATTACATGCATATGTATGAGTACCTACTCTAATCTAATTCTCGAAGTCATGGTAAAAATATATTAATACATATCACAGGAAACATAGAATAATAATAATTTAAGGAAAACATCATTACATAAGTGTTAGAGAGAGGTCGAGCACGATTGGATACGTACGTGATAGCATATCGTAGACTAGCTGGTTGGACATCTCAACCCATGGCATGCTGAGCGATGGCGGTGGTGAGCGGGTGCGAGCCGTGTCGGGCTATGTTGAGCCGAGAGCTTTCATCGATGGTAATATTAAAAAATATTTCTTAATTCCACTTCTACGTCATAGCTCGAGTATTTAGGTAGCCAATGTTGTATCACATAGCAGGTCCTAGAAATACTTTTTGTACTCTTTAATCGGATTTTTTTGTTAATATTTACATATCTCGAGTTTAGATTTAAAACAATAACTTTAAAGATTAATTTAAGTGAGTATATCGGAGTCTTAACACATTTGGGAGGTGACGTGTGCGTGTACGAGTCTAGCTATCTCAACCCATGGCATGCTGAGCGGGTGCGAACCGTGTCGGGCTATGTTGAGCCGAAAGCTTTCATCGATATCAAATTATTGTGATATGCTGTAATATTACCATCGATGAAAGCTCTCGGCTCAATATATATAATTTGTATAAATTGCTAATGCCTGATCTTTTAGAGTTTGCCTCAAAATCCTCGCCTCTTCGGGCGTTTTATTTGCTAAAGTTGCATTACATAAATTATAATATAATTGTTCTACACGACCCGTATAAGTTAATACATCTTCATCATCTTTCATACGAACAGAATTTAATCCTATCTGCAATTTTTGTGGTGACAATTGCTGTTCAAAAGCCCTATCTTAATAGTTTCCCAATCGCTAGTTTCCCTATAGCGACATACTTCTAATGCCTTGCCAATAATTCTAGTGTTAATAAATTTTACTAGTAAGGGTATGGTTTCTCTATCTACGGCCTTGCATGCATGGGCGTAGACACGGGGGGATATGGTGGATGGTCCCCCCGTGACCTTTTTTTACATATATGTGTAAACTTTATATATTATACCGAAAATAGAAAAACCGATAATTCTATGTTATCAATTTTTATAAATCGTTTTATTTTTTTTTCAAATTTAATTAAACCAATCGATAACGTCCTATCAGAGAATTATATACTACTATACAGGTAGTTGTAGGTTCTGGTCTGGTAGTATACGCTGATTATCCATAAAGTTTATTAGTTATCTTATTATCACTGTTATACCACGTTATACTATAACGGCAAAACTGCTCTCGCGAACTTACTATTTTTATCAATTATTAATTAAACATTAATCTCTTTAAATAATAGTTATCAATATAATTTTATTATAAAATTTTCCGTAATTTTTAATATATTCCCCCAATTAATTTTCTTAAACTTAGGATTTTTTATCCTCTCTAAAATTCACAATATAGGTACGTCAAGTAATTTTTTTTCTAACACGATAGGACTTTTCTTGCCTATAAATTTCACAATTATTTCTCAATTATTTTCTTTCTCATAAAACACGGCTTATTTCAGCCCAATAAAAATTCTCAATTATTTAAATCACAAAATACGTCTCTTATCGGCCCAATAAAATTCACAATTATTTTTCTTCACAAAATACGGCTCTTCTCGGCCCAATAAAATTCAGTACTTATTTAATTCACAATATACGAGTATATGGCTCAAATCCGCCCCAAAATAATTCCAATCAACAACTTTTTTAAATATGGCACTTTTTCAGCCTAAATAAATTCAATATAATATAAGGACTTATTACTTGCCTTAACTGCCTTCAATAAAATTCTCAATTAATATTCTCTTTAATTCACAAAATAACTTTTCTCTCTTTTTTTTTTGCATGTTCCTTGACGTATAATTCACATTTTACTAATTTTAATCTCAAAATATTATCCAATAAGATATATTTGTGTGACATTGTCACTGATGTCATGAATGCCTGTACGGGATCCCTTGCCCAACAATTGATTTAACTCACGATAAGTACACACTGTTAAGCATTATACGTACTTTTTTTTGTATAATATGTAAATAACAACAACGGTCATCTTTTAAAATTGTATAGATTACTTTTTTTTCTGTATTGTCTATATACTTCTTTTGATATTATAAATATTATTCACATATCATACAATCATTAAGTTATTATTTAAATGTGTTTATTTTAATAAATACCCATCAATGTTTCTTTCTATACAGCCATTTTTTTATGTACTGAAGTACAATTGTACAGTAATGAAATAATGAAACTACAAAATATAAAATATCAATGCCCCAATGCACATTTAATTTATTATTAAATTTTATAATGAATAATTTAAAAATTATTGATATAATTTTCATGAAATTAAATAAATTTTATAATAAAAATAAATTAAAAAAGCATTATTTAGGTAGTTTTATTTAAATGTATGTATTATCTCATCAAGATGATTAGATTAAAAATATATTTATTATCTTATGTAGATACCTAATTATTTGATTATCTATGCCTAACCCTGTCAATAAATCCTAATTATTTTATTTTTATGATCTTAACTATTCATATGCTAAACAAAATACCATCATTCAAAATTTGTGGACCTTAAATGATTTATAATTTATTAACAATATCAACTTTGAAATTATATATTATTTAATATAGTTATTTATGTATTATATAGATGACAACGATCAACCATTATTATCACAATGGGTGTACGCTGACGAATCCTTATTAGGGATGTCGTCGGACGCTCGGTCCTCAGAACTTTTGTGAGCAAGGGGATTAAAGAAACGAAAACACAATCGTTATTAATTGACAATAAATTTATATATTATATTAATTTCCACGGATCTGCGGGAGACGGGGAACACCGTTAGCAAGACGACGAACAGCCACGACATACGATGACTTGAGACGATGACTACACTGAAGCTGGACTGCAGAGCTGCACGTTCCAAAACTTGGAGCCAAAAAATATAAAATATTCACACGTTCACAAGCCAGTGATATAATATGTGCAAAAACACGTGCAAGAGCAAAACGCATGTAACAAAACAATGGCGACGGAGCAGACGGACATACACACACACCGACCGTAAAAAGCGACGGTTACGGCGGCGGCCTACACGTCGTTACCCGAGCCCGGGTGACGAGAGCATCAGGCTGACCAATATAACGAGTGACCGAGCGTGGTCACCACTTGCCGCCGAGCAGCGGCGAATTCGAAAATATGAAAAGATTGAACAATGGGGATTAACCAGCTGCCCCCCTAACAAATGAGTTAAAAAGTAATAAGCATGAAAAAGTAAATTATTTAACTTCAAACTGATTAATTTTTATTTTTTTTTAGATGACAATCAACAACCAAAAAAAAAAAAAAACATTAAAAACCGAGTACCTATGTATACAATATACCTATTGAGTATGCTATGTGATTAATTTCACATACCTAATTTATATATTTATTTTTTTTTTTTTTTTAAGAATGTAAGACGTGTCATAAGTGTCACTTTGAATAATGCCAATTGCTGGCCACAGTACGTAAAATTAAAGTTAATATACCTATATTGGATATTAAATTTTAATTGATTAAGCAATAATAAACATGTATTTTGTTGTTTAAATCAGAATGTAATATATGCGAAATTGCCCACAAAGGCAAGTACTGGTGGCGGACAGAGAACCAGGTAACTATTGAATTCAATAAAACAGTTTCCTGACTAGGTGCAATTTGAATATGATTATTTTGATAATAGAATTTTTTAAATTTTAGAAAACAATAACCAAGGACCTGAGAGAGGTCCTTAACTCAAGAAAAAAAAAATTAGTAAGTTTTTTTTTAATACTTAAATATCACTATGCACATATCGAATATTTAAATATAATAATATTTATACTAAGTTCCTGTTAATAATAATCAAACCATGTCTTCATTTAATTTATTTATCAATGAAATATCCAAGAGAAGAGTTCAAACTTCAGGAAATATTAAATTACTCTATAGTTAATTAAATAATAGGTATATGATAGTGCAATTATTGATATTGTAATTTAATTGAAATCATGGGAGCACATTGGGGGGGGGGGCAAGATAGGGCACTTGCCCCCCTGGTCAAAAAATATTATGGACTTGTAGCTCAATAAATATTACCATAATATTATTATTATCTTTATTAACTTACATTTAAAAATTATTTTTATTTTGACACCACCCCCCCCCCCTAAAATGTTACATATGGAAGCCCATGATTGAAATAATTAAAATGGCTCACTTTTGGTTTTCATAACCAAACAATATCAAAATACATTCAACTACATTCAGACTCTCAAATATTTGCAACCATTAAATGTGTATTTATTAAGGATTTTTTTTGTAATGTAACTAAACAACCTACCTCTCTCCCAAAAAAAATTCTAAATATCACTGATGTTCATAAAAAAAAAAAAAAAAAAAATAGGATAACTATCAACTTCAAACACCACAATAGTGTACCACTAAAGAATATGTGTATACACTGAAGAATAAGTTTATTAAAAATTGTGACTAACGATTTTTAATTTTTTTTTAGCTACAATAAGAACAACTCATAAGGAACCTTGTATTAAATTTTAAAGTTTTTTTGGTCATCCAAATTTTTTTTACCGACACTTCAAAAAAAAATTTCGCATAAAAATTGAAAATTTCAGTGGTCTATATATAATATAATAATATATAATGACAAAAAAAGTCAAAATTTTTTTAAAATTTAACTATATACAGATACCACTGACATTAACATTTGGTGAAAATTTCAAGTATTTTCAGTGATTAGTTTTTGAATTACAACCATAAAAAAATCGATTTGGTCGAAAACTGGTTTTGCGTAAAAATTCCCGTTTTTCCGTCATTTTTTTTTTTTGTTTTTCTCAATTTATTTGAAAACTGTTGGAAAATGTTTACTTTTTACCTCTATAATGCATCAATGATATTCACTTTCGGAAACCACCCCCGAAGTTTGAAATTGAAGCATTATTTCGACAAGTTATGCTGTACACAGACACAAAAAAAAAAACATACATCATTGTAAAATCAATACATTCATCACTCCGTTCAGAATCTAAAAAAAGAAAAAAAAATGTGGGGAACTTTATAGATTTTATATTACTAACATATTATAATAAGCAAAATATTATTTGTATAAATTAATTTACCATATAAGGAGCTATTGTAAACAACATATTATACTAACCACATATTTTATTGGAATTATTAAACGCACTATAAAATCTTATATATACTATTACTAACACTATATTTTATTGAAATCACAATTATAAATTTAAGAAAACTAACAAACATATTTAATCATTGAATTATATTATAGCCAAAATATTTAATTAAACTATTTAATCATTATATTACAATTTTATTTTAATCAAACCATATTTAATCAAAACTATACATAAAACATATACATCATATTATATAACAAAAATATTTTAAATGTAAAAGCATACAGATAATTGTAATGTATGTCTTACTTCAATAACTTGTAATCGAACATTGTAAACACTATAATATTGTAATAATTTGTAACTTAACCATTTTGTACTAAACTTTGAAAGATTTCTGTCTTTGAGACATAAACCTTTTTTTTCGTGGGGAGGTGCAACGTGCTCTGATACTTATATTAAATATAATATATAAATTACTACATACTGTAGCCAACAATAACCACAACACTAGGGGCATAACAAACATCCCTATAATTACGCTAAGGGTGAGCAGCCAATCAAGTAATAATCGAGGATTGACCAACAATTTGGGACCTAAAATGAAAGGTAAAAACTAATCAAAAGTATCATCACCCGTATGCTTTCTACCCGCTAGAAAATAATGACTTCATGATTGCTATCTGGTGACATGTTGAGGATACGTAATTACCACCCGGTAGAATATTATACACATAATTAACGCACGGCGTCGCGCGGATGACGCAAGGCGTGGGTAGAAGCGGATGTATGAGCAGATGACCATCAGGAACCTGGAGGTACCGCGGGAGTCTCTGGATGATATACAACCCCTTGAATAGGCACATTTCAGACGTGATCCATCAGAGTTAAAGCGAGCACCTTCACGTCACTCAGTTCAATATTTATCTCTCCTGGACTTAGAATATTTTTCACAGTTTAATTAAATTTATTATTTGGACTTAGAATATTTTTCTAATAAAAAACACTTAAAAAAAAAAAAAGAAAATATTTCAACTGCGTTCACATTATTTCAAATCTACTTCAGTACGGTTGCTCATACGTGGCACGTTACAATAAGTAAGATAATACTCGTTTACCTAATCGATTTATTCTTACTCTATACTCTATGGTGTAACCCAATTGTTCATTTTAATAAGTGTAATTATTTTTTCGTTTTGTTTTTCCTACAGTGACTGTGGTTTTTTAATTTTTAGTTTTTACTAGTATTGTGTTTTAATTTATAAAATAATACGCTATAATACAATAATGTCTAAACGAAAATTTGAAAGTGGGGCTTCAAAAAAAAAAAAAAAATAATGGATCAAGATTTATTAATTAAATGTACCAACGATAAAAATCAAAAAAAGAAAAAATTTTTTAGCAAAAAGTACCGGTAAGTAATAATATCGTTAATGTAATACTGTTATATAATGGTTATTGGTCATATAATTCAATTTTAAATTTGGAGCGTTATGCCTATAGGTGTATTAAATCCTCGGAAATATATACGCTATTCTTTAATTTTGTAGCTATATAGAATACACATTACCTATATTGTTGTATAATATTTTAGTAGGTACAAAATATATTTAGTATAAAACTAATAGTACTTATTATATACTTATATATATATATATATATTTATTCTCTGGTTAAAACTAAAAAAAACCTACATGGTTTAGTAGTTTAGATATATCAAAATATTTTATTTTCATTTCTAAGCCATAATTGCATGCATGATATTTAATACATTTTTATGGCAAATAATTCTCAGCCTGACTGCACCAATAAATAATAATAACATACTTCAAGAACAATATTTAAATATCGTTCGCGCAAGTAGATAAGCGATATTGGACATCCCCTTGGTCGAGAAGTCGAGCGCTGCCGTTCAGTTGGAACGTGCGGCGTTCAGCAAGACCACGGCTGTAGATAGGATGGTTGCACATCGAGACGTTAAAATGTGTAAAACAAATTTTCTTATCAAAATTATTGAAAAACCTACGGTTAGTTTCAGCGCTATCTAGTATCTACAATAGAAAAACTATAAATTGTAATCATGGCTGGCTGTAATTTCTTTTATTTTTAGACTATATAGACTATATATATATTCTTACTCTATGCTTTTTAGTCAATAATTCAATATAAATTATAGTATTTATCATTTAAGTATTTTTCCTCATTTTCCAATATTACTTTTTTTCTCTATTATTTGACAAATAATATATAAAATGCCTTACTAATGTAGTATACGTGACTGTTCGTCTTTAAAAACAGTTTTTAAAGTTCCTAAAGATGATTTAATAAAAAAATCAATGGGAAAAAGCTCTAGGAATGTCATTTAAAAAAAGTCACCATGTTTGTGGTGCTCATTTTAATCACAATGATATAATCTCTGCCTGAGAGTCTGGAGACAATGAAAACCCCAATTTTAAGTATAGAGTAAGACTTACTTTTATGTTACATTCATTTTATGTAGTTAAATATATTTTTAATTATTATTACTTGTCAGATCGAACCCGGACATTTCGCCGCGACCGATTCGCCACAGCCATTTCGCCGCGACCGTTTCGCCGCCGGACTATTCGCCGCAGACCGGTTCGCCGCCGGACCATCTCGCCGCAGACCGGTTCGCCGCAGACCCTCTCGACGCCACACCGTTTCGCCGTGGAATTTTTCGCCGCCGGACTATTCGCCGCGACCGTTTCGCCGCCGGACTATTCGCCGCAACCGCTTCGCCACCGGACTATTCACCGCAGTCGTTTCGCCGACGGACCATTAGCCGCAGCCGTTTCGCCGAAAAGAGAATCTCCCCACGATATATCTCATTAAATATTAATATAGAACAACTCTAAGAACTTTGCAATAACTTTGATATGTTCCTCAATTGAAATCAAGTACATTTTATTACCCCCATGGTCTCACACTTGAATTTGCAGCTTTAATTTCCGTTTGTGCATAAGCAGCCATGCGCTTTGGGGAAGAAGACTTTTTTAGAGTGCATTTAATAGGCTTAAATAGTACTTTAAGTTAGGGGGGGGCTAGATTAAAATGTTTTATAGCAAATATTTTTTAATTAAATTATTATTTATTATTTCTAATGGTGTTTACGTGTTTACAACTGACTTGAATGATTATACAATTATACTATTTTATATTGTATTAGGCAAAAATAAAGTTAATACTAATATGTTTTATGTTTATAATAAGCACATATACAATTACCCAACAATTCTGGGAGGGCTGAAGCCCCCCCCTCCAAGCCCCTCCGAGTTACGCTTATGAATTGTACATAATATGAACAAAGTCCCGCAAAACAACACTTTTGGAAAAAAAAAAACAACATAATAATATATTGTATGTACGGCCTATGTTTAAGGCTTAATATTATGGATTTATGTAATTAGAACTATGAAACTATTACAGGTTTAATTTTCGTTTTTAAAAAATGTTTTTAATTTTTAAAATGAAAAAAAAAATGTGGAAAACCTATTATTTTCTAGGTTATAAAAATGATTATTCTAAATGGAATCTAAATTATCACTGTTAAATCATTGTTTAGAACATAATTAATTAGGTATACGTATTTAAGAATAAATTGATTAATGCATAGTGGCATAAAAGACTTCTCTTAATACCAACATTCAACATAGGTAAGTCGTAGGTAAGTATTTATGATTTATATTTGGTGACGGTAACCCATTGACCGTGGTTGGAGCGTAATGGTATCATAATATTTACATAAATCATTATAGGATAGGTAGGTATTTATAAATTATAAGTAAATAAACAAATGAAAAAACACAAAAAGTTATAGGTAGTAAAAACTAAAAGTTGATGTCGAAAATTAAAATAATCGCGTCGAACTCGGAACTACTATAATACAACAGAAACTATACTGTTATTTGTTCGACTTAATATAAATTATAATGTATAATTGTTCCTAATTAATTTTTCCCACTACTTCATATATTATTATTTATTTATTTACTATACATATTACATATACCTTTGAGGTAATTATTTTGTATTGTCGATTATACTATATGTTATATAATTATAATATATACCTATGTTTATATTGGTTAATTACATACGTAAGTAAATGTTATTAGTTTAAAATTAAATTGTATTTGCTAATAATCATGTACACATTTGTGCAAAAACAACAATAACGTTCATTATTTAGTTAATCGAAATAAAAAAAAATTTAATTTTTTTATATAGGTACCAAATACATAAATATTTATTTATGTATATTAATGTATTCTCTCTAAACATAGAATATTAATAATATATTTTATTTATCATACAGCCATAATTATTTTGTTACCATTAAAAAAAAATTTACTAACGATTTTTACGGATATTTTTTATTATACTTATTCATTTTAACACAATAGTTACTGTGTATAACTGTCGCTATTTATATCCAGTTACTTGTATTTTTCTATGTACAAGGAGTAATTTAAAACTTTCAAGAAGCTCAATTGGAAATTATTAATGGTATTATTGGTATTAACTTTCAAAGTAAGTATAGTTATTTTAATTTTATTATTTATTTTTTGTTTAACAAGGTGTTATAATTTTTAATAGATTATTTATATTTTGTATTTACAATTTAGATACTGACGATGCCAACAATTTAAATAGTATTAATAATTATTTAAATTTTTTTTTTTTCTGTAATATAGAGATAATTTTTTTTATCATAATTAAAGTTACCTATTTGATTAATTTACACAAATCACAGGCAGTAATCAAAAGAAATGCTTTGTTTAGTAATCTATATATTATATCTTAAATTATTTCATAGATATATCATATATTCAAATTAATCTTTATTATATTTTTATGTCTATGAACTATGAGGTCAAAATTACGGAATCTTTATTTTTTACTTGTTTTGGTTTAATCTCAGAAGACAATCACCATTGGTATGTAACCGATTTTCATTTATTAATTTATTTTCCGGAGGACGAAACTTGAATTGTGATTTTATCTAAGTTTTGTAGGTAGTTTTTTTTTTAGATTCTGAACGGAGTGGTGAATATGTATTGATTTTACAATGATGTATGTTTTTTTTAAATTTTTTTTTTTGTGTCTGTCATCACGTTTTGGAGTAGTAATAGTGTTTTGAATTTTGACTTCAGTCATTCTCTGAAAAGAAAAATGAATCTAGTTGGTACTTTGGGGGATCAATAGTAAAAATTTTCCAGTAGTTTTTAAAAGCGTCAGGAAAAACCCTAAAAAATTAACGAAAACACCGGAATTTTTACGCATAATCAGTTTTCGACGAAATCGATTTTTTTTGTTTTGCTGTAACTCAAAAACGACTCATTGTATATTACACTTGACATTTTCACAAAATGTTTATATTAGAGTTATCTATTAACGATTAAATTTTCAAAATGTTTTGACTTTTTTTAAGGTATCTATCGTCAATTGAAATTTTTAATTTTTCTAAGTTTTTTTTTTTTTTTAAAGCCGATAAAGAAATTTGGTATGTTGAAAAATCGTTAAAATTTAATACAAGGTATATATTATAAGTATAGTACCTATATAGTAGTAAAAAAAATAATAAAAAATCGTTAGTTACAATTTTTGTTTATAAGCATTTATAGTTCAAATATTTACGAAATATGTCAAAATTGCGAAAATTTGCAAGGAATTTTGAAGTTGAAAATTTATAAAATTGTTGTTATTTATCCCTTGGGTTAAAAAATACAAGGTTTTCCAAAATTTTTTCTTCAATTAACTATTAAAATACTAGCGTCAATGTAGAAAAAATGTTATGGCAGTATGAAATATAATTTTTACGAAATCTCTTAAAATAACGATATCAGGGGTGAACGCAGGGGGGGTGGAGGTTTTACCCCCTCCTGAAATAGTAGGTACAAAATAGAAAATATCTGACCTACAAATGTATTACTAATAAAATTTCAAAAAAATTAAAATAAATTATTAGTTAATAAAAAATTTCCCTAAAATAAATAGTTAAAGTATAATACAGTATAAATAATATGATATTAATGAATACCTATTTTAAATTTTTTCACAACCCCCCTCCCCCCCCTAAAATTTTTTCCTGCGTTTTCAATAAACGATATATTAATATTTAAATATAGATAAATTATATAACTACCTAAGGTAATAATATAATATAATATCTTAGATTGACAAATCATCTCCGTTCAGAATCGTTAATCTTATACAATGATACCTTGAAATGCATTCTAATTAAACACATCCATTTAAATGATCTAGGGTTACAACATAAAATATATTGTATGTCCACCTCTTTTTCCAAGTTCTCCTTCACTACAGTCTTCTGAATTCAGCTTCTTCCCTCCCATACGTCATATTAACAGAGCCTGATTTAAAAATGTTGGGGCCGGGGATTTAAATAAAAAAAGGCCTCATATAAAGTTATTAATTATCTTATATAATTAATAGCGTTAATAATGCACGAATAGATAATATTATGACAATTTTTACTATTCTTTTTTTTTTAAATTTTATGATTCTACAATAACAAAAATACAAACTAACAAAACATTTGAGGGCCGCTCCAAATTGGGGCCGGGTGACTTGTCACCCAGGTACCCCCCTAAATCAGGCACTGCATATTAAGCTCTCAATCTTAATTTAAATTTTATAAAACCAGGGAGACAGGGACTTAATCGTTGACAATGTGAAATGTGTATAAATGTCGGTATTAAAAATACTGTGAGTATACTAAAAAAAATTAAAAGTAAGAGCAATAAAAATGATTGATCTTACATAAAAATAACTTTACTAAATTGTTTTTAACATTATAAGTTGTTTCTCTTACTAATAGTTTGATTATTCTATTATACATTAATTGCTTACCTACCTATAAATATTAAATGCATATTTTTTCATTTTATATATCATATAAATTCTAGCCCTATAATAATTATCATTGCACCTTCACTAACTATTTAGCTGTAATGAAAAACACTTTTTAGATAAATACTTTGTACATAACATCTTAAATTATAGAATATATATTACGTTATATAATTTCATATTTAAATTGTATGTATAATTTTAAACATCTCTATTATGTAGTTTTAAATGATTCATCGTGATATAAATACACACGAAATTAGCAATTATTCGGGCACAGGATTTACCCCGTCGTGTATGTCGTGTCGACGTCATCAAAGGATTTAATATAAGTCCTTAATAATATAAATAGATCACTGCGATAATTTGTAATATTTAATGAAATAATTTCGATCTCTGATCATTATTGTTTAAGCCTGGACTTGTACAGATATTCTGATTAAGCCAACGTTTTTAAACTATAACATTTATTTAAATTTGCGTTTTTGCTCGAGATTTTGAAATGGAAATTCAGACTAATAGATCAAGAGACGTTATTTGTCATGAAGTATTTCAATATATTTTGATAGAATGAGTGCAGACAAAATTACAAATACTATAGATGTCGAAGGAGAGATATAAATTGTAAAGGTCGAATCCACGTATAAAACGGAGAAATTTTATTAAAAGGAAACCATGGTGGTCATGATGAGTCTCCTGTGGATGTAGAGGTAAGTTAAATTATAATCAATATTTAAAGGATAGATCTATTTTATTTTATACATATATTATGTGCTTGATGAATCAGCAGTCGGCACTAAATATTCATTATCTATAATTAGTTAAATTTTAACATTTGTGTATTTCTTTTTTCATGTATTATAACAATAAAAAAAAAAAAATGTAAATTGTTGTTTTGAAATGAATATAAATTATTTAAACATATATATTTTCAATAATTATAATGATTTTTAGAGATTAAAATTGTTTACTGAAAAAAAAGATTGTAGGTATAACAAAATATTTTCAACATCAAAAATATCAAAACATTTTTTTTTGTCATCTAACTAGTTATGTTTTTACAATTAAATTAAATAAATATTATTTTACACCCAATTACATTTTAAAATTTAAGGTTGTGGTACAATTTCTCTCAAGCAAAGAAGGGCTGGAATTTCATTATTTTTTTCACTAAGTTTAATATAATTTCATCATGATTCTTAAATAATATACAATATTTTTGGATATGGCTCCCTAGAAATTCATTTTTCTAACCTCGTCTGTAAATATATTCAGTTTTTAATTTTATTCAATAAATTTAATTTGTATAATACCTTTTGCAAAATGTGTTCCTGTTTTAAAAATGTGATTAACTTCCAAATGGTTACATCATTTACTCACTTGGCCGTCGTACTACATAGTCCTCAACTAAGTTGTTTGTGTGATTTTTTTTTTTTTAATATGTTTATTAAAAATATCTTTAGTTAATTTAATATGTATTTCGATTAGATTGCTTCAACAATCACAAAATTAAAAAGAAGAGCAGTAGACACAATGGAAGCACCGGCTGTGGCAATTAACCAGTGTATAGGTAAATTAATATAATAAACAATAACGTATTACTTATAATTAATATCGACAATTGAAATTTTTAATTTTTCTAAGTTTTTTTTTTTTTTAAGCCGATAAAGAAATTTGGTATGTTGAAAAATCGTTAAAATTTAATACAAGGTATATAGGGGAGACTTGGGGCAAATGTAACATGGGTCAATTGTAACACGCTGAATATTTTCTTCCATGATAGATAATAAGTATCGGTAAGGCACTGTAGAGCATAGATAATAAAGAATGGATAGGCCACGCCTATGCTTATAACATTAGGTGCCTCGTTCTTAAAGAGCAGATATCTTCTGTCTCACAAAGGTGCCTGTTATCTCAACTTTTGGTTATCCCTTATTTAAAATCTGATATATATATATATATATATGGATTAATAATAAAAGCACCTACATTCATAATTGTTTGAGAACGTATGATAAGGTCGAATGGCCTATCCATTCTTTATTATCTATGCTGTAGAGCTGATCTATATAAGGCCCTAGTATCGGTTGTACGTGCGTCATTTGTCCCCCAATTGTTGCCATCTTATCCTGTTATCAGTTTGACTTTTTCATGTTTTGTTTATCAAATAATCAGTAAAATCCTATTTTTACATTCAAAAGTGAATTTTTTTTCGGGTTTTTTTTTTTTTACGCCGTCGTATGTGTGCTGTTTAATATATTTTTTCATAGGAACTTCAAGTAAATCTTCTGGAGATTACGATTATATAATAATACATTACATTTTCAAGTAAGTTCATGATTTGTTTTCGCATTGATTAAAAAACTCTTTATGGGGCCAATAGTAACAAACAGACAGGGGTCAATTGTAACACTATCTAACTACTATATTTTACCTATTATGTTTTAACAATTGATATTTTAAAATATTTAAAAATATGAAATAATTAAGTTCCTTTGAATCAATAAAATTAAAACCACAAAACTGGTACAAATAAAACTAATTTTAAATTGATTTTAGTTCTTAATTATCTTTTAATTAGGTAAGTATTAATGATAATTATTTATCATAATAATTTGAGTCTAGTATAGTTTGGTTACATCTACCTATAGTGATAGTTATCAGGTTTAATTTAAAAAAAATTATCTCTATATTACAGAAAAAAAAAAAATTTAAATAATTATTAATACTATTTAAATTGTTGGCATCGTCAGTATCTAAATTGTAAATACAAAATATAAATAATCTATTAAAAATTATTATACACCTTGTTAAACAAAAAAATATATAATAAAATTAAAATAACTATACTTACTTTGAAAGTTAATACCAATAATACCATTAATAATTTCCAATTGAGCTTCTTGAAAGTTTTTAAATTACTCCTTGTACATAGAAAAATACAAGTAACTGGATATAAATAGCGACAGTTATACACAGTAACTATTGTGTTAAAATGAATAAGTATAATAAAAAAATATCCGTAAAAATCGTTAGTAAATTTTTTTTTTAATGGTAACAAAATAATTATGGCTGTATGATAAATAAAATATATTATTAATATTCTATGTTTAGAGAGAATACATTAATATACATAAATAAATATTTATGTATTTGGTACCTATATAAAAAAATTAAATTTTTTTTTATTTTTCGATTAACTAAATAATGAACGTTATTGTTGTTTTTGCACAAATGTGTACATGATTATTAGCAAATACAATTTAATTTTAAACTAATAACATTTACTTACGTATGTAATTAACCAATATAAACATAGGTATATATTATAATTATATAACATATAGTATAATCGACAATACAAAATAATTACCTCAAAGGTATATGTAATATGTATAGTAAATAAATAAATAATAATATATGAAGTAGTGGGAAAAATTAATTAGGAACAATTATACATTATAATTTATATTAAGTCGAACAAATAACAGTATAGTTTCTGTTGTATTATAGTAGTTCCGAGTTCGACGCGATTATTTTAATTTTCGACATCAACTTTTAGTTTTACTACCTATAACTTTTTTGTGTTTTCATTTGTTATTTACTTATAATTTATAAATACCTACCTATCCTATAATGATTTATGTAATATTATGATACCATTACGCTCCAACCACGGTCAATGGGTTACCGTCACCAAATATAAATCATAAATACTTACCTACGACTTACCTATGTTGAATGTTGGTATTAAGAGAAGTCTTTTATGCCACTATGCATTAATCAATTTATTCTTAAATACGTATACCTAATTAATTATGTTCTAAACAATGATTTAACAGTGATAATTTAGATTGACGCGGTCCCGCGTAATAGTCGCTTGAATACAAGCGACCTTTGCACGAATACCCGCGCCGTCACCTGCCTGCCCAACCGCCAATCGACGACGGCCGACACCGACGCGCGATAAGCGCGTCTGGAATTGTCAACCGCCGGTACCGCGGACCCGCTCGGTCACTAGTTTTTCGACCGTCCCGACGAACACCGCGGACCGATTTACTCCACCCCTGTCACACCATCAACCGTAACTAAACGGCCATTCTCTTGTTTTAGCTTATTTACTTTTTGTCACCGACATTTATATACAATTTTAAATATACGGCGATCACGCACCGTCTAACACAACGTAGTGCTTGTTTTTTTTGCCTAGCGTATTATTTTCGTTCTTTCCACGTTCCCCACGTGTATTCTTTTTGTTTTTCACCACTGTGCGCGTCGGCTTCGCGACAGACACCGAGGCACCGCTACAGATTTGGCTCCCCGGCAGGGAATCGAACCCCGGTCTCCCGCGTGACAGGCGGGGATACTTACCACTATACTACCCACCCCATTGCACCCCCTGTTGTGAAACTTGCGGAAAGTCCCCGATTCCATACGACGGAAACGTGGTTTGCAGGCGGTAACGGAAAAACCCGGCGTTACGTAACATAACCATAAAGCACGTAACGACCGACCGTCCGCGCCGCCCGACTTACGGACGCACCGATTTCAGCGCGCGCGACACTGCAAACACACGCGGAATAGGATAGGTAGGAACGCAGGAGCGCGACAAGGGCACACAACCACCGCCCAGCACCGCCACCCGCAAACGCCCGGGACAAAAATACACCAAACCGGACCGCCGCCGCCGCCCAAAGCGACCGCCGCCGAAGTCGTAATCGCGATAGTCGATCGGATAACGCACACACGCGCAGCCGCGGCACACGTCACGAAAACCGGTTAGGTGATTGCCGGGCACACACACAACAACAACAAACCCACTGACCTACATTCGGACGGAAATAAATACCGATAAACGAATCACTCGTAATCGGAGGAACGGGACACCCGCCCCACCGACAACAGCCACGTATATCTTTCCCGTACACAGCACCGGAAAACCGACCGGACGACATGTCGGGAAAAATATTAACGAGTTGACCGTCGCGGAACTACGTTATGAATGTAGGCAACGCGGACTACCGGATGGGGGCGCAAAAGACGCCCTCGAAATCCGGCTGTCCCAACATTTCGCGGATATGGACCTGCAGGCCAACGCTGTCCGGTTCCAGCCCATGGAGACCATTTGGGCAGACCGGAAGCGGCTCGGATTCGAGTCAGGCACTCCAGCCCTCACCATCCGAGACCACAGCGGACAACCGCACAGACACCCCCAGCCGCAAAACACCAACAACCAACCACCCACACCACACAATCAGCAACTGACGGACATGATCAGAAGGGGCCGCGACATAATTCAGGAGGCCCAGAGATCGGCAACGCCCCCGCCGCGAGCCAGTCTGGAATCGCGACTGGCTATGCTCGAGAGCTGCATGATCCGTTTCGGTGACGACCAGCGTCGCATAGCAGAGACAATGCGACGTTTGGAAATTGGTGTGTCGCAACAGGCGCCGGAACGACAACCGGAGGCACCGTCACCGTACCGCCTCCACAGCACGATGTTATCAGGACAGCACCGGAACACGCCGGAGACATCGGTGACCGATAACACGCGAGCGCGCACACACACACACACAAACACGTCGACCGTCACGGACTACGGAACGAGTTACCCCGCGCCACGCGAACCGCGTGCCACGGAATACCAACAATCCGATCACGTACCCGGCGTTCCGTACGTTTTGAAAACACGGCGTGTAGTCACAATGTGCCAACACCCTCGCACACATATGAAACGCACCAGTCAACACTTATACCGTACGACGAGGTACGTACAGCGGTTTTCGCTGCCGGAGTTCCACGGCACCACACCCGAGGACCGGTACGGTTATACACAAGGCGGAGTCGATACTATACCAGTCACGGATAGATAGGTCGGGCTGGACTAACATTATAGAACCGCAGCTGAAGGGCGTGGCCAGTACATGGTGGAGCACCATCAGGTTGCTGGACCTCACCTGGGATGAGTTCCGCGCCGAATTTTTGGAGAAGTTCGACAACGCGGACATGCAATCCCGGCTGCGGGCTGAGATAGTATCGGTGAGACAAACGGCCACACAGACACTTACGGAGTTCGTGATAAGGAAAAACCAACTCGCGCGCCGTATCAACACCGGGCTACCTGAACCACAGCTAGTCAGTACGATAACCGGATTAACGCGAGATGAGTACCGCACACACATACGTCGCAAAGTACGTCTGAAAGTCGATCGCGCGTTCAGCCGGATCGCGGCATATTAGATTACATACCGGAAGAAATACCACCACAACGCTATCGCTACCGCGACCGAAACCGCAATACAAACAGGTCGAACAGACCCGCGCAACCCGGCCGACCCCCACCTCGCGAACACGGGACGGTACAGCTGGAAAACCGCTACCGCCCAACCCGTGCAAGCATTGTGGAGGGCCTCACTGGACAGTGACTGCCCCGAGCACACACCGGTTTCGGGGAAACGGAAACTGAGTCGGCGAACATTTGTCCGAGCCGCCGCCTCACATACACACACACACACGATCACGCCACCCGCCAACAACGTTCGGCAATACGGACGGGGATATAACTGTCAAACGCGCATCGACAAACTCGGCGTCTTCAGATATATCGCCCGCCCGCACACATAAAATTTCATCAAGTAGTAGGTCGTCGACACACACAAACAAACACACAGACTACTACTATGAAATCAACGTGTGCACCGTTGGAACGTACAAGTAGCACAGAGGCAACCGTACCGGACAATCTGATAATGGCGGTGCAAACCGCTCGCCAGAGTACCGGTAACGCGGTTAAGAACCAGTTGCCCCGCTACAGTACACAGCCAACGTCGAGTAACGAAAAGCGAATATGCCCCGACAAGATTCCGACCCCGCGGTCGAGCTCGAATTTAGGTCAGGCTTCGTAACAGCGCTACTCGACTCACAAGCACAAAAATCATATGTAAGCCCGAACATTGCACGCACACACGGCACACCACACCACGGACAACCCACCCACGTACGAATGGCGGACGGACACACCACAATGACAAGTGGTACCGCCACATTCGAAGCCAGGATAGGAGAACTGACGGTTATTTTCACCGCAGCCATCCTGGACAACTTATACTGCGACATACTCCTAGGACACGACTTCCTGGTACACAACGAAGTCACCTGGGACTACACAACAAGCACGATTCACTTAGGGTCACATAGGAGAACAACGGCGTGCTGGAAGGGTCGGAATACCCACCCCCCACCTACACCAGATATCGATAATTTGGTAATACACGGAGACACACACACTCGCGCGAAAATAACCGAAGTAATTCGCAACTACCCGGACGTTTTCAGCGGTCACGTAGGTCGCACCAGATTAATCGAACACGATATACTCTTAAAAAACCAAACACCCATAGCGCTCAAACCATACCCCTACCCGCAGGCAAAACAGGTTATTATCGATACCATGGTACAGGATATGGAACAACAGGGACTTGTAGAGCAAAGCACGTCGCCATGGGCCTCGCCCGTTGTCGTAGCAAAAAAGAAAGACGGCTCGCCCCGACTGTGCATCGACTACCGACGACTCAACGACGTCACTGAGTCCGACGCTTACCCAATGCCGGACCTCAATCCGTTGATACGTCAAATGCGAGGCGCGAAAATTTTTAGCATTTTGGACCTTAAGTCTGGATACTGGCAAGTACCACTTACCCAAAACGCCCGAAAATATACGGCATTCCGGACGCGTCGAGGTCTGTATCAATTTCGAGTCCTCCCCTTTGGCCTCAAGAACAGCCCCATGACTTTTGTACGTTTAATGAACGAAGTATTGAGAGGGTACCTGGACGAGTTCGTCCGCGTATATCTTGACGATATAGTGGTGTTTTCAAACACTACGGATGAACACCAGTGCCACTTGGACAAAGTTCTGGAACGCCTACAGAGACACGGGCTAACGTGTAACACGGGAAAATGCAGTTTCGGATCTACCGAAATATCATTTCTCGGACACATAGTCACCTCCGACGGCATAGATAAGCAACGGAGAGAGAAACTAGAGGGCATCATGCACTTCCCCACACCAGCTAAAGTTAAGGACCTACGGAAGTTCCTGGGTGTCTGCAACTGGTACAGCCAGTTTGTCGACAACTACGCGGACACCATAGCACCGCTAACAAACAGGCTCAAACAGGGTACCAAATGGTCATGGACCGAGACCGAACAGGCGGCGTTTAACACAATAAAAAGCGCCCTGTACAACTCGCCAAAACTGTCGACACCAGATTACGGGAAACCTTTCTGCCTACAGACTGATGCTAGCGAAATAGGGGCAGGTGCCGTTCTTTTTCAACGGGGTGACAGACCGGACGAAAGGCGGATAATCGCCTACGCAAGCAGAAAGTTCAGTGACACGTAGAGACGGTACGCCGCGGTTGAACGCGAGTGTCTCGCGATAATCTGGGCAACGGACAAGTTTAGACCATATTTGGAAGCTCGCCGCTTTGACCTGTACACAGACAACGCGGCCCTCACGTGGCTCCACCGAGCCAAAAATACAAATTCCAAGTTAACCAGGTGGGCGCTACAACTGGCTAACCTGGACTACAAAACCACGCATGTGCCCGGCGTACAGAACGAGGCGCCGGACATGTTGTCGCGGAATCCGGCTCCCGGGCCCCCGGTAGACGAGGAGCACCTCGAGGAACGTCTAGTAGGAGTACCCACGACACCACCCACCACCACAACACCCGTCACTGCTACTAGCATACCGGCCGACAACCTGTTCGCCACGACGGACCCGGACAAGCCGACCGAAGGCCACACCATCACACACGCTATGCTCGCGACGTGGCAGGCCAATGACCCCAAAACGCGAGACATAATGAACAACGGAAGCACCACAGCAAAAAGTGGTCAATACATCTTTGCCGACGGGCTTCTGCGGAAAAAGTTGGGCGAACACACACCCATAGTAGTACCGAACGACAAAGCGCAGAATGTGATCTGGATATACCACGACCACGTCCTCGCAAACCACCCAGGTTGGAAGGAGACATACAGGGCGGTAAGACAACGTTTTTTTTGGAACGGCCAAAAAAACGACGTCCGACTGTATGTCAAGTCGTGCCACATTTGCGCGTGTACCAAGCCACTGAACGCGCGTGCAGATGACCCGATCACTCCCAGAACGCCCCGGCAACCCTGGGAGGTAATTAGCGTAGACCTCATGGGCCCCTATCCACGTACGAGTAGGGGAAAACAATATTTACTGGTTGCCACGGACTTGTTTAGTAGGTGGACCGAAGCGTACCCGCTCGGAACAGCCACTACGAAAACAATAACCGAAACACTCGAACGAGAGTTCTTTTCACGCTTCGGATACCCCCGTGTGTGCTTAAGCGACAACGGCCCGCAGTTCGTAGCAAACGATATGCGTAAGGCGATCGAGCGATGGGGGGCGGAGGGTTGGACAACTCCGGTATATCATCCGAGGGCCAACCCGGTCGAACGCCGCAACCAGGACATAAAAAAAGGTCTACGCGCGCTACTCGTCGACGGTAACCACAACACCTGGGACACCAAGTTAGCCCCTATACTGTTTTCAATCAGGAATAGACGCAATGACCAGACAGGATATCCACCGTCGGTACTTGTCCTCGGCAGAGAGGGCAAACGACCGGGGGATTGGGCACTGTCTCGTACAGCGGACAGCTCGACCGAACAAACAGATAAGGGCAGGGCGACACGTGAGAGTGCCGTACTGGACACACCGCCTGCAACGGGGGACCAGACGGACACGAAATACAAAACAGGTGACACGGTGTACTATAGAGCGCACACCTGTCGAGCGCGCGCACAAAAAATTTCATGCCGGATTCGCACCGAAATGGTGGGGACCGGTAAAATTGTACAAACGTGTGGGTAAAGGCGTGTTCCTTACGGACCAACAACCCGCACGCAAAATCCACGTGTCCTGCCTCAAACGGGCGACGACCGCAACACAACCACACCCCACCCCACCCACCCACCAACAAACCCAAAACTAAATTAAATAAATTTCAGTCGGCATAATGCAGCGGAACACGGCAACCACGGCGAACAATATCCAGCAGGCGGCGGAGCTGTTGGAACGAAGCCAGGAACTGCTGAGGGTGGCAAGCTTGGAGGAGCCCACCAACATCACCACGGCAGCGCGGGTGAGGCGGATGCCGACGGAGCAGCTGCAGCGCGATCCGGTGTTGTGGGCGGCGTACACACGCGGCTGGGAGGACCGCACGGCCGTCTTCCGTAGGGCAACGAGCGGCGATCCCACGACGGCGATCCGCCTGAACAGGTCGCGTAGCCCCAGGCAGGCGTCCCGACCGGCGGCCACAGCACGGGCCGACCGCCAAGCGCGTCCGGCAGTCATGCCGCCAGCCCCAAGGCCAAACATCACCAGGCCGACACCGCCCACCGCCAATCATCCGCCGTCACCGCACACACGGACGTCAAGCGCTGCAACCACGACGCCCACAACCGTTCCGGCCCCGCTGAACGCCCGTCAACGCCGGAACCTGCAACGGATGCGGGACCTCCGGGCCCGACATCAGCACTCTCAGCAACACCGCCTGGAAAAACCGGCCACTACAGCCCCTCCAACCACCGCCCCGACAGTGGTAGCGCCGCAGCAAGGTACCGCGCCACCGGCCCCCGCCGTAGCCACGGTACCGGAGGTAGCAATACCTACCGGAACAACCGGGGCTACGGAACATCCAACAGCCGCCCCGTCTCAAACCGTTGATATGGAAATATCAGCGGAAGGGGAGGCGGAACTGCTGGGAGGACCGGACGCGCACTTTGCCGACGAGGTGGACATGGAGACGGTGTTTGACAACAGGTTCCATAGTCTCCCGACGTCACCTCGACGGGAGTAGGCACGCCGGGGCACGTCCGCTATCACCAGCCGGAGATACGTGCCGAAACCTCGGACAAGTGCCTGCAACCGGCGACCGCACCCACACCCTTGGCACCGCCGGGGCATGTCCGCTATAACCAGCCGGAGAACATGCCCGTGGATAAAGTGCCCACACCCCACCACACACCGACACACCGCCGGTACCGGCAGGAACTCCGCCGCCGTTGGCGGTTTGGGGGGGGGGAGTATGACGCGGTCCCGCGTAATAGTCGCTTGAATACAAGCGACCTTTGCACGGATACCCGCGCCGTCACCTGCCTGCCCAACCGCCAATCGACGACAGCCGACACCGACGCGCGATAAGCGCGTCTGGAATTGTCAACCGCCGGTACCGCGGACCCGCTCGGTCACTAGTTTTTCGACCGTCCCGACGAACACCGCGGACCGATTTACTCCACCCCTGTCACACCATCAACCGTAACTAAACGGCCATTCTCTTGTTTTAGCTTATTTACTTTTTGTCACCGACATTTATATACAATTTTAAATATACGGCGATCACGCACCGTCTAACACAACGTAGTGCTTGTTTTTTTTGCCTAGCGTATTATTTTCGTTCTTTCCACGTTCCCCACGTGTATTCTTTTTGTTTTTCACCACTGTGCGCGTCGGCTTCGCGACAGACACCGAGGCACCGCTACAAGATTCCATTTAGAATATTAATTTTTATAACCTAGAAAATAATAGGTTTTCCACATTTTTTTTTTCATTTTAAAAATTAAAAACATTTTTTTAAAAACGAAAATTAAACCTGTAATAGTTTCATAGTTCTAATTACATAAATCCATAATATTAAGCCGTAAACATAGGCCGTACATACAATATATTATTATGTTGTTTTTTTTTTCCAAAAGTGTTGTTTTGCGGGACTTTGTTCATATTATGTACAATTCATAAGCGTAACTCGGAGGGGCTTGGAGGGGGGGGCTTCAGCCCTCCCAGAATTGTTGGGTAATTGTATATGTGCTTATTATAAACATAAAACATTAGTATTAACTTTATTTTTGCCTAATACAATATAAAATAGTATAATTGTATAATCATTCAAGTCAGTTGTAAACACGTAAACACCATTAGAAATAATAAATAATAATTTAATTAAAAAATATTTGCTATAAAACATTTTAATCTAGCCCCCCCCTAACTTAAAGTACTATTTAAGCCTATTAAATGCACTCTAAAAAAGTCTTCTTCCCAAAGCGCATGGCTGCTTATGCACAAACGGAAATTAAAGCGGCAAATTCAAGTGTGAGACCATGGGGGTAATAAAATGTACTTGATTTCAATTGAGGAACATATCAAAGTTATTGCAAAGTTCTTAGAGTTGTTCTATATTAATATTTAATGAGATATATCGTGGGGAGATTCTCTTTTCGGCGAAACGGCTGCGGCTAATGGTCCGTCGGCGAAACGACTGCGGTGAATAGTCCGGTGGCGAAGCGGTTGCGGCGAATAGTCCGGCGGCGAAACGGTCGCGGCGAATAGTCCGGCGGCGAAAAATTCCACGGCGAAACGGTGTGGCGTCGAGAGGGTCTGCGGCGAGATGGTCCGGCGGCGAACCGGTCTGCGGCGAATAGTCCGGCGGCGAAACGGTCGCGGCAAAATGGCTGTGGCGAATCGGTCGCGGCGAAATGTCCTAGACCCTTGTCAGATATGTCGTAAAAAACTAAGTTTGAGAAAAGGAGCAATTCCTATTCCATACAGAAATAATTCTCCAGAATTAATCAAAAATGTAGAGGTTATTTGTATTTTTTTAAATCAGTAATTTTGTTTTAATAATTTGTAATAAAAAAGTATTTATAAAATATTTCAATATAGGTTTTTGAATCAACACATTTTGATGTGAAATCAAATATGGACAATTCCTTGACAGTCCAAAGCGTATCTATATCAAAAAGGAGAAAAGTATAAACATTTATTTAATAGCGCATACCAATAGGATATTTCTGTTTACCTACCAAAATTTATTTTCCATGCTAACAGGTTGAACCTATTATTGAATGGCTATCTATCAATACATCAATATATAACATTATTTACCAACATTTAAATTTAATAAGTGTGCCAAGCGACTGGTATAGTAACTATAATGGTAATATTACATATCACAAATTAAGTGCTTACCAAAGTAACTTCTATAGGTATGTTGAAAAACAGTTGATCATAACAGAAGGTAAATTAAATTTATTATTTACATTTGAATTGTACTTAATGTGTATTATAGTATTATTACCATTAATATGTTTGTATGTGTAGATTCAAATTTTATTATTTATTTAAATAATATGGTGATTTCTTCTTCGAAAATTGGACTTAAAAAAATTGAAACTTTTAATGATTTACAGTCACATTTGTTTAAATTAGACAAAATTAAGTGTTGTCAAGGTAGTGTATCATGCAGTAGATACCCTGAGGTTAAAAGTTCGTTTGGAATTCAATATGTTGAATCAAATGGTCAATGGAGACAAGCTAAATGCTCAAATATAGTCAATGATAATAGGTAGGTACAACAAGTCTACAAATTAACCAGATTTTTAAATTAAAACCTTATTAATGTAATAATATTATAATTTTAATATTGAAATTGTTATAGTAATTAATATTATATTTTAGTAACATGTGCTTATGGTGTAAAAGATTGCTATACTCTATCCATAAAAAACGAGCCAGACTTCATGCTGGACAACACACACGAATATATTTTTCACCGAATAAAAAAAAGAAGCTAAACATTTTGAAAAGGTTCATACTTCCGATTTTATTTTATTTTTAAAAATGGCTGTAGAATGTAATACATATGTAAATATATTATACATATGTATTACATTCTATAATAAAATACATTACTTATTGGCAGTATTTAATTTCAGACTTAAACTAAATGTAGCAAAGCAGAATTCTAGGGCTCGAAAAACTATTTTGAAATTATATAACAACTTAAATAATTTATTGGAAAACTCAAAAATTCCAACTAATCAAACGAAATTAATAAAAGAAATGTTTGCTTCCGCTAAATATAAAAATCCTAAAAACAGAAGGTATAATGAAAACTGGACGCTATCCTGTTTGTTGTTTCAAATAAGGTAATACAACACGCTATTTTCACAAATAAATAAAACCATTAAACAATTTTTCCCAGGTCTCCAGGAGGTTATAAGTATTTAAAAGAACAAAACATATTGCCATTACCATGCATAACCACCATACGAAAACACTTGTTAGCTATAAAAATAGGTTATGGATTTGACAAAGATTTTTTTAAGCTATTAAAAAAGAAATTTGACTTAAAAACTGAATAGGTATCAAAAGAAAGTGATTCTAGTGTTTGATGAAATGTTTTTGAGGGAAAGCATTTCTGTAAACACTAGAACCTTAACATATAGTGGTCTAGAAGATTTTGGAGATGGCTTTGAAACGAGATCATCTGAAAAAGCAAACCATGGTTTGGTTTTAATGATGCAAAGTTTAGCCGATAACTTGAACCAACCCATTGCTGTATTTGCTAGCAAAGGACCTGTCAAAGGTAAATTATTATCAAACACTTTGATTACTTATATAAGCATTTAAATATTTAAATATAATCCTTTAATATTTTCAATTTTATTTTAAACAAAATATAGGTGTAGATTTATCAAAAATTTTGATAAAAGCAATATTACTACTTGAAAATGTAGGCATACAGGTATTGGGAATAACTGGAGATGGCGCATCTACTAACAGGTCAATGTGGACTTCTTTAGGAGTGAGTGGGAAAATGGAGAATTTAAAAAATTCTTTTAACAACCCATTTGATGGGAGTCGCCAAGTATTTATATTTTCAGATACTCCACATTTAATAAAGACAATAAGGAATCGTTTGTATACCAAAAAAACTTTACTAGTAAATAACCATAAATAGTTAATATGGTTTTATTTAATGTTAAATTCCAATGTTTTTAACTTTAAACATTTAGATAGATCCAGTTGTAAGTTCTGTTAAGTGGACATTGTACGAAAATGTGTATAAATATGATTCCAGAGAATTAATGAAAATTTGTCCAAAAATTAATAATAATCATTTTCAGCTAAATAATTTAACGAAAATGAAAGTAAAATATGCATGTCAGGTGTGTATAAGTTGTACAAAAAAATTATTTTGAAATTAAAATAGAACATCAAACCAAATAAAATTAATGAATTTCACAGATTTTCAGTAATTCAATGGCAGTTGCAATTGATTTTTATAATAAAAAAAACTATCCAGGATTTGAAGATTGTGAAGAGACAATTAAATTTACTATCTTAATAAATAATTTATTTGATTCTTTAAATAGAAAATTTCCAGCAGAAGAAATCAGAGAAAATAGCAATGATTTGGAGGTTTTTAGATGTTGCATGATGCATTGCATGTTTATATATGTTCTTGTGTGTTATTATAATTGTTGTATGTTTTAGATATTAGTAAGAAATTTTTTCTAAATTTTCCACTGTGTGTTATATGACTTATATGTTTTCTTTAGTTTATAGTTAACATTTGATGTTTGATGCTAATTTCATTACTTCAATTTTAAGGTACTTAAAAATGTATTGAAATGGCTAAATAATTGGGAATTAAATTTGAAAAATAATCTTATTAAGGATGAGGATTTTTTAACTCCTAATACAGCCGAAGGTCTCAGGATGACTATAGTTTCCGCATTAGACATAGAATATTTACATAAGTGCTGTGATTTCAAATATGTCCTCGTGGCAAAAATGAATCAAGATTGTCTAGAAGTAACATATAAAGATAATTTATTTTTGAATATTAAAACTGAATTTAATATCTATAGAATTATGATTTCAGAATTTTTTTGGAATTATACGGCAAGTAGCAGGTTCTATGACCACCCTACTACCCCTACATTTTTACAACTGTATAGAATGCTATCCGTATATAGTATAATAAAACCACCAAAATCTGGAAACTGCACCATATTAGAAGGTACATCAATATAATTGAAATATCTGAAATTTATAACCTTAATTTATTTTAATTTTTTAGATAATGTTCCTGTTATTAGCATACGTGATCTTAATGACATAGTTAGCGAACAGAATATAAACTCTGAGAGATCTATTAAAATTAAAATATTAAAAAAAAAAATTGATGGCATTGTTGAAGATGGCCAATGGGATTTGGATGATGTGTTCCAAGACCACAATTATTGTAAAACTACAGATTCAACTGTTTTTGAATGTGTGGTTTATTTTTTAACAGGGTAAATATTATATTATAAAAACTGTTTGGTTCATACCTACATTTTACAATGGAATCTTCACTATAACTTACACATTTACTTAATATGCATCAACAATAAAATGTAGTATGTATTAAGTAGATTAATAAAGTGAATATTGTTTTATATTTATGTTTTTATGTATTAATGTTAATAGATACATAGTCAAAAGATTAAAATCTCAAACATCCTGTGAAAAATGTTTGAATGCAATGCAAATTGTTTATGGTCATTCGTCACATCCAGCTGCTGATCTAACTAATTTGAAGACAAGGGGTTATTTGATTCAACCAAATCATCAAATTTACCTTTTAATTAAATCCTTAGAATCATGTTTTGAGAAATATGCTGATAATATAAATGTTTTTGAAGAAACCCAAGAAGAATTTTTCAACAACCATAGTAGGAATCTCAAATGGGAATGTTCTTTGCATAAAACAGATATATTTACTAACATCTTTGTAATGTTCATTACTATGCAAATGCGACAGTATAGTTACACAAAAAACATAGAAAGTAAGAAATTAAATAGGATCAAGAAGAAATTATCGAAATTAGTGACTTCTTAAACATATTATAAGCGAGTAAATATACTCCTAATATTAATTAATTTTTAGTTTGTAATTTTTCCCTATGAAATTGTTTTAAGATTCAAAAATTAAATGGTATGTTTAAGTATAAGGATATGTAAATATAATTAATTAAATAATACAATTTTAATTTTATTATAAATATCAAATTCTATAATAGCTTTATAATATTTTGTAATACCAATAAAATAAAGTGTATTAAAAATTTAAAACAATTCAAAATTATATTTATTATTTATTATGAACACCTACACCATAATATGGATTTGTATGTAATTAGTGTGCAATAAAAAATAATACTAGATAGCGCCAGCAAGCAGCTGTAGGTTTTCAACATATTTGATAAGAACTAACCACGGCTGTAGATAGGATACCATTTAACATAGTCGATGTGCAACCATCCTATCTACAGCCGTGGGCAAGACTATGACGTTGCGGACGTACTGCCGGCTGCCGCCCATAGATAAGAATACTAATAGATAGGCATCTGCCGTGTATTTGTTAAGAACATTGAAAACAGCGCTACCTGGTTTTTAATGCACGAACTAAAAAGGCCGCCAAGCGGCGGTGGCATTGCAGTCCAGAATTTTTAATATTATATGTATATTCATCTTTTTTTAATTTTTTCTTTTTACCAACTTATTATTTTTCTTTATATGGTATAAAAATTGTTGTTACTACAAGATAATATTAAAATAAATCATAGAACACATGAAATATCTATTATTTATACAATTTTACAAATAAACAGAAAGAACCTTGGGTAAAATTTATTCTTTTTGCTCCAATAAGTTTATTTATAATCAAATTAAATTGTTCACACGGATTATTATCAACTTTTCTATCTAACTATCGGTGTTTATAGTGACCCTATAAACTATATTTCGCATATCAGTCATAATCCCAGTTTTCTCTGCTTCAGGCACCAAATTTGTTTCTCAATTTTTTGAACCAAAGCAGAAGTAACCAGCACAATTACTATGTTGTCCTAACCTATGATATATACTATTTAATTGGAAATATCTCTTCTAAGTTCTAAAACAATAATAACAATCATAATAAACTGTTGTAATAAAAATATAAATAAGTTAAGCAGTAAGTAGGTATAAATCTTAATATATATAAATCTCGTGTCACAATGTTTGTCCTCAATGGACTCCTAAACCACTTAACCGATTTTGATGAAATTTTTTACAACGCGTGTAATTTGGTCCAACTTAAAAGATAGGATAGTTTTTTTTCAATATTTATTATTAATAATATGTGCTCAAACAGGAATATTGAGATTTACGATAGAAATTTTTGTTTATAAATGGTTGCTATGGGGGTTATAAGATTTGAGAATAATATTTATTTATTTGTGGTTGCTATGGTAATATATAAAATTAATATAATGAATTACGGATTTTGATAAAATTTGGTAACCATAATATGGTCCAACTTAAAAGATAGAATAGTTTTTTTTTTTCAATATTTATTATTAATAATATGTGGCGAGCGCCGATAATATTCTGGAACTGATGATTCGTTGTCACAGTAAATTTCAAATTCACAGCAATAGACTAACATAACAAGTTATACTAAGTTTTATTGTTTTACCAACAGGCAACAATACAAAAACCACGAGATGGCACATTATTGTATTTTACCCTCTGTAGTAAAAAAAAAAATGACATAACTTTGAAACTTAAGTGTTAGAAATTATAAACTTCTTATACACATCTCGCGAGGTCCGCAATCCACCACGTGTGGATTGCCTACATGATAATATACTGCTCTCATTATAATAAGAGTCTCACGGCAACGGTAAGCAGAATGACTATAATATTATGACTTGAGTAACTCACTGACTGATAAACGTAGAGCCTGAACAATGATAGATCGATGCTTACAATTTACACGGTACATTCGTAAAATCGTATCACAAATTTAGTGTGTAATAAGAAAGCATTTTACAAAATTCGCATATTAAAGTGGTGCTTTCACAAGATTTTTGAGAATCAAAACAGTCAATGAAAATGTCTAAGTTTTGAACACCGTTAAACCGAATAGTAAATAACAAATTAATCAAAATTCGAATCATATTATATAGAATTTGCATTTTTAACGGGCAACGAAGTGCACGGGGTCAGCTAGTATATATATATATATACATAGGCTGATTAACCGTAAAAACTGTATAATACATAAAAACAAAAAAAGATGTGATGGATTATTAAGTTATAGTAATATGTAATTTGATGGTTCATAATATTATACATTTATACCTGATTAATAGTAAACTTTCTTATTAAAAAAATATATTAACCATACATTTTTTTGTAAGAAGGTACATCTGAACGGAAACGTAAAATATTTAATATTAGAAATTTTCGAATAACTATTGAATAATTAGTTTATTTTGTAAGCGTGGTCAACTTTGTACAATAATTTCTTAACAAATGATTCTTGCACTCAATTTTTTTAATTTGAAAATTACTTCCATATGGTAAAACCTCGTTCAACTTTTTAGTCACGCTATTGTCCCCATCACCTAGATATAAATAATTTCATTCCCTAATAATAACTGTTATTTTTTTACAGTGTACCTATTATAAAAATCAAATTTTAATAATATTTACCAATTAACTTGTTATACTTCAGTCCATGCATGTTTATACTACTAGAAAATCCTTCAAGAATACCATCTGCTTCCATACCTGTGGATGAATTTTTCCAATTAAGAAAGCATTCATGAGTAGGTGGTTGTTCTTTTCTCGTCATAGCTCTTTGGCACACTGAACAATAACTATTGCGTATACCCGCGAATAGATTTTTTTCTGTCTTAAATCCAATAATTGTAGCCTATATTATGTTAAAACAACATTCTGGTTATAATAAGAAATATTTAGTCTTACTTAAAATATTGTTTACTATCGTTTCTCAGAAATTGTATACTTATAAAAATAATTAAAATAAAATTCTCACCGCTCCTGAAAATGCATTAAATTTTGTCTTATAACTTCGCTTGGACCATTGACCGTCTGCGATTACCGTGCATATCGGAATTCCGTCTTGATTAATATTACCACTTTCTATGGCCAATATTGCCGTTCTTCATTTCCAGCTTTCAAAATTTCGTTAATAGCTGTATCTTTAACTTGATAAATGTTTTATCTATATTATTATTATTATATTCGCTCAATTGTGTAAAACCAATTCCTATAGTGTTCAACATTTAATTAAGTTATTTATTTATTTAAATATATGCTACTACAATTTAATTAGAGATAATGTTTAAAATAAGTAGGATGTAGGTACTAAATTATAATTATGTTCTTACCAATAGCTATACTGCCGTTTACTAATGCTTGATTTATTGGCAAGTAAGTTTTGGTAGAATTCATTCTTTCCGATTTCTGATCAATTTCTGATAAAATATTTAATTGTATGCCACACATTTTACATTTATATTTAAATATTGAGCTGAATCCTCTTCTAAATTAATTTATGAACTCCATATCTAAGAAAGAACAACTGAAACGATCGTGCCGACTGTTTTGAATTTGTTTAAATAAATGTTGTATGTCGAGTGTCGAAAATTCTTCGACCTTAAAGAGATCTCTAGTATATTTATAAAAATATTTTATAATAATGTAACAATTAACATAATCATTATTTATTTTCATAAAAACAATAATTACTTTGACTGAACTACTGTATCGTCGGAAATGTATTCCTCAGTGTATAAAGTATGATTTGAATTTGAAATGCTTGATGAATCGCTTTCATTAAAACCAAAAACATTTTTTGTTTTGGGTTATTATAAGGAGTGGAGGTACACGTTATTGGTGGAGAAAAATCCCTAAAAAATTCAAAAACCACGAGTGTTTAATCAAGTTATTTTTTAAATGAATTAAATTAAAAAAAGGCATACAAATGTACTCAGTTAAATTTGTATTATCAATAATTGCAGTATTACGTTGAGGCAAAAAACTCAGTTCCGTTCTAGTTGATGTTCGTTTTCTAAATAATTGTACATTACAAGACATTAATATAGTTTAAAGTTATTATATTTATATTATTCACTTATTCATATAAGTAATAATATTATAATAATATTTTTGTTGTTAATTTATAGTTTTGTCTAAATTTTTATATTTATTGATTACTGCAGCATAAATTATTTATATGATGTCAATATTACTATATTAGTCTTATTAGAATTAGATTCAAAAACAAGTGGAATAGAATATTAATTTAAGTATTTAATTTTTATTATACATAAAATAAAATAAATTATTTTTAGTAGTTTTACTTACATGGTTAGTGGTATAAAGTCAACGCTTTGTACGCTTTCAACATTGTTTATTGACGTACTAGCTGCTTCTCTAAAGATTATAGATATGGGAACAGTATATATAAATTAATTTTATTATTATATTTCATACATTTTAATATTTATAATAATAATGTTTTAAATAAAGTTCAATTACAAAATATTATTAAAAATTACTTACGGTTTTTTATTTTTAAAATTATTTAATAATTTCTGTAAACCTTTTTTACCAGCTGCCCTTTTTTTTGTCCGAAATTTTTTTGGCGACATTTTATTAAATAACACAAAATTTCACAAAATTAAACACAATGCTAGCAAAAATTAAAACAGACAACGCAAGTGGTTCTGGTATAATACTTATTGATTAGGGATAGGTGTATAATATTATTTGGTTGAAGTATGGCTTTTGGGTCTGGAGAAAAAATCCGAAAAAAATGACTAAGTCCGTATCATTACCGTACTATTATCAATACTGCAATACTCCGCAGTGTTACCAAACTAATAACAATTTAATTAAAATTATTCTAAGTCCAAAATTATATTTCAAAATTGTAAATTATTGTGACTAGCAAGAAACACCCAAACCACATTTATAACATAAGTCCAAAATGATATTATAAAAAGGTTCTCAGTTTTTTTGTTCCTCTAGGACAGAGATACACGTCATATTATTATAATAATTTCTATTTTCCGACCGATTTGGCTTTTGGGTCTGGGAAAAAATTTCAAAATATCGAAAAACGTCTAAGAGGTTTTTCGTTCGTGTACCGTAGTAGATAAACGTCACGTAGTCGGATTTTCGATTTTCCGATTTTCCGA